>NC_064646.1:432340130-432643161 GCF_023864345.2 Schistocerca serialis cubense
GATTTATCAGACATCCTGGTGAGTTCTGGTCACAGATGAAATCAATGAACGGATCGAGAACGTCCATTAAACCTCTCACGCATCCATTTGGTGTGGAAACTGAAGGCACGAGACATAAAGCAGAAATATTAATTTCTGCACTAACAGTAAATGTAAATGCCGTGTGGCTAGGGCCTCCTGTCGGGTAGACCGTTCACCGGGTGGAAGTCTTTCGATTTGACGCCACTTCGCGGACTCGCGCGTCGATGGGGATGAAATGGTGATGATTACGACAACACAACATCCAGTCCCTGAGCGGAGAAAATCTCCGACCATGTATCCACACAAGAGGCCAGTACAGAATGCAAAGTTTGACGGCCGCACAGGTAAGCAAATGAGGGAGGTATCGATATTAGCATCTTTAGTATTGGGGAAAAATCTAAGACTATTCAAAGCGAACAAGGCACCAGGCCCTTACAAAATTCCGGCTAGATTTTACACTGAAAACGTAGGGGAATCGGCCTCTTTCTCAACTCACATTTATCGAGAATCGCTTGCGCAATGAATAGTCGCGTGGGACTGGAAAAGAGCACAGGTCAGTCTCATTTACAAAAAGGATACGAGGTCGGAGACATAAAATTACAGACCGATATTGCTGACTTCCATCCGCTGCAGGGTTCTAGAGCATATTCTGAGCTCAAGCATGATGATGATCTTGGGGGAAAACGAACTCCAGTTAAAAATCAACAGGAATTTGGAAAAAAATGGCTAGGACCGAGAAGGAGTCGCGCATTGATGGTTTCGTACAAACTTAATTATCTGTGTAGACAGTAAATTCATTCCGGGAATTGAGATTCCCGACTATTTTTGCTTTTTATCGACATTGATATTGGCAAGATATCGGTCCCACGGATTCCAAGATTTTCGAGAATCTTTTAATTTCACGTTTGAAGTCGGATAGTAAATGACAAAAGAAATATTTTTTTGGTGGTTTATAATGAAAAAATAACGATTATGATTTTTTTCCCTTTACTTGTACTGTGAAAGCTTGCTTCTTGCCGAATTTCATAATTCTACGTCATTTGGAAGTACCCTATAGCTTTTAATGAGTGACTTTGCGAATATCAAAATATGTGACCCAAATGTCCGTATCTTTTGATTGCATTGAGTTACAAGCTTCGATTTTTTACACTGCCAAGATAATTTAGAAGTTAGTATGCGACATAAATCTCACTCAACCGTATGTGTCTACTCGTTCCTGAGAGAAGAGGTTACTATCAGTCGGACAGACAGACAGACAGACAGACAGATAGCAAATCGATCTTGCAAGGGTTACATTTTTACCGATTAAGATATGGAACCTAAAAGCAGCCTCGTGAAAGACAACTTGCCATATTCATACCGATGTCGCTAACAGTAAATGCGTATTTCGGAAAGGTGCTGGACACAGTAACTGATCGTCGACTAGGAAGGTATATTCAAAAAATGTTTCAAATGGCTCTGAGCACTATGCGACTTAACATCTGAGGTAATGAGTCCCCTAGAACTTAGAACTACTTAAACCTAACTAACCTAAGGACATCACACACATCCATGCCCGAGGCAGGATTCGAACCTGCGACCGTTGCAGTCGCGCGGCGCGGTTCCGGACTGAAGCGCCTAGAACCGCTCGGTCACCGCGGCCGGCGAAGGTATTTTCTATATTAGTCAAAAGTGTATAGGGTTTCCCGTAACTTGAGCCCGTATCTACAGCCTTTTGGGCCTTGTGTACGAAAAGGTCCAGATGTTTCATAGGACGGTGTTAATTCTCAGACAGGAATCGCTTGTGGTCTTCAGAAATGCCCCTCTTTAAGAATCTTTAAGGTCAAACGAATTATATCGTAGTGAGGTTTTAAATTGCGTGATCTCCCACTAGAACAAGCACAGTGAAGTAAGTCATTTCCTTATGAAGTAAAATATTTGCTCATTATTTCAGGAATCGCACTTACGTGTAGGGTATCAGCGAAATGGCTGCAGAGCTGTAATTTAGAAGACAGCGTAGTTTTTTTGGTTGTGGGCTGAATGTGCCTGTTCATTGAGGAATCCAGAGTGAGTCATCTGTGTATGAAGTTCGAATGTGTGGCTCACCGTGGCCTACCTTGGCTTCAGGCCAGCAAGGAATTCCAGATAGGACACGCAGCGAACTGTTTACCGAAGCGCGTTGGGCACCCGGTCCGTTCTCTTAAGAGATAAACGCGACCCAAAATCGAGAATGTCAACTTCCTGTAGCTATGAGCTGCCAGACACACGAGTCACCATCCAAACCAGTCAGTCGAACTTGCATCTTCTCTTTCTCACCTCAAAGCGTTTCTATTTTCGCTTAAACAATAACATAATGTGCCAATTATGGAGCAAGTATTTTAATATTGAGGCAAGAAGAGAACAGAACGGACACGTAATATTTCTACCACCGAACCAGAAAGATGTCATTCACCCCGCGGTCCGTACAAGGTTGGTATCGGAAAAAGCTCTGACCTGTCGTAACATGCTAAGTACCGTCTGCCATTAACTTCGCAATGGTTTGCAGAGTCTATATAGGGATTGGCAAAAATTTGGAAAAACCACGTGAAATGCATGCTTAAACATAAATACAGATTTTAGTCAAGCCTGCAGTTTGCACTGTTGTATTGGCCGGCCGCTGTGGCCGAGCGCTTCTAGGCGTTTCAGTCCGGAACCGTGCTGCTGCAACAGTCGCAGGTTCGAATCGTGCCTCGGGCATGGATGTGTGTGACGCCCTTAGGTTAGTTAGGTTTAAGTAGTTCTGAGTTTAGGGGACTGATGACCTCAGATGCTAAGTCCCATAGTACTCAGAGCCACTTGAGCACTGCTGTAGTGGACCACGAACGATTTGCATATGTCCTCAAGTGTCAGTCGTGACCAGAACAGTATACTGTGTAGTTGTGAGTGCATTAAGTCGGAGGTAAGTCAATTCAGCGTGGCAAGTTGTTGGAGATCGTATAGTGGGTGCTGGCGTAATCACGCGAGCCGAAGTGTTCGGTGTCTCAACAGGCACCGTATCGTAGTCGTATAAGGCGTACGTGGAAAGCAAAAAACATCGTCCGCAAAATCACAACTCGGACGAAAGTGTGTGTTGAGTGATAGTGACACATGGTCATTTAAGAGGATTGCGACGAAAAATAAGTGGACAGCAGCTGCTAAAGTCACTGCAGAAATGACTCACATTGGGGAACCCTATCAGTACAACACGAAGGGAAGTCCAGAGGCAGAGAATTCCATAGACACTCAACAGTCATGCAAATGCTCATACAGTTCCGTGGCGCCGAGGCCATAAAATCTGGAATTTGGGTTCAGTGGAAGAAAGTAATTTGATCGGATGAATCTTGTTTCACAATTTTTCCAGCTTCTGGCTGAGTTTACGTCTCGAGCGAAACGTGGTGGGGGGTCAGCGATGATTTGGGCAGTCGTATCGTGGTATCCCATGAGACCCATGGTTGCTCTGCAAGTTAGCATCACTGCCAAGTATTACATGAGCATTTTGGGTGATCAGTCCCATTTCATTGTGGTGTTTCTTCCCAAATGGTGATGCTGTGTTCCAGAACGACAAGGATCCTGTTCGCGCAGGTCGCATAATCGAGAACTGACTTTGTGACCACGCGTGTGTTGCGTGATTGCTGTACACCTGCATCATCGTTGCAGGAAGGATGGAATAAGATTCTGTTGAAAACCATACAGAAGCTGTGTCTCTCCATTGCGAAACGACTGGAAACTGTTTTGAATGCCAGGGCGTTTCCTATGCCGTATTGGGCATTGTAATGTGCTCTGTTTTTGGTATTTCCGTATTTGTGTTTGCCTACTGTATGTAGATGTAGGAAATGATGATGCATTGCCTGAATCGTTCATTTAAGATCTTACCTTTTAAGCAAACATCATATGCGCAAGATGCTTTTATGAGAATGATGTACAGTTGTATTATTTGGGTACGTCATAAGCAAGTATAAATGCTTGCCTCGCAACTAGACCAGTGCGAGACACTAGCGAATTGTCTTCCTTCACCCAGCCGGAAAGATGACGTCTGCGTTCACGACAAAGACCTCGTTTTGAAATAGATTAAATTTAATGCTGAAGAAGACAATTGACTTCCTGTAAGAAGTCTCAAATCAGTCTAGAGGTTGTGTACGATTGTCTGCTGGATGACAACATCACACTGTTACGTGACCAGGGGAGGGGAGGCGAGAAGGGGGGATACGCTCTAACTCGTACTGTTTTACCAACTTTTACATCTTCTACAGACGAAATGTTTGTACTTGTGTCATCAGTGTACATAACAGAATTGTAGAAGCTCTGCACACAAAGATATTTCAAGTCTAGGTCGTTGCGGTAAAGAAGATTACGCCTTCATTGGTCCCTACCTGTACCATGGTTTTCCTTTCAGGAAATATATCCATGGCAGATTTTAATGTACAAAGTGTTGCACACTAAAGTAGAGGAGAATGCTGACTGCAAACCGGGGCTACATCTACAGACATATTCTGCAAGCTCCTGTATGGTTCGTGGCTGTGGGTACCTTTTACCACTGCAAGTCACTTCCTGATCTGTTCCACTCGCAGGTACAACGACTTTCCTTATGGCTCCGTATGAGCCCTAATTTATCTTACCTTTGTGGTCCTTCAACGAATAGTACGGTGGCTGCAGTAGGATCGGTTTGCAGTCAGATTCAGATGCCTGTTCTCCAAATGTTCCCAATGTTGTTGTGACACAATGTTTTCGATGGCTCTTTTGTTGACAGGTGAAACACAGAAATCCGCCGACGTTATTCAGTCTGAACTCTGAGCAAGCTGTGATGGAAAGCAAGCAGGAATTTGTAGAGTGAGCTAAAGCTCAGGGAGTAAACCTAAGAAGTTTGCGGCGATCATGTAAGTCTATCAGACAGTCGCCAAAAGACTTGGAAAAACAGACGAATCTGAGTCGATAATCTTTTGGAAAGAGATTGTACGACGGACGTTAGCAAAAGTAAAACAAGTGTAATGGAACGATGGAATGCAGTCGAATTCAAGCAGGCGATGCTGAAGGTGTTAGATTAGGAAATAAGACACTAAATGTAGTAAATGAGCTTTGTTATTTGGCAGCAAAGTTACGGATGAAGTAGACCGGCAATATCCGGAATTGCGTTTCAGAAAAAAATAAATTTAAGTATAGATGTAGACCTGGTTTGCAGTCGGCGTTCTCCTCTACTTTAACATTAAGCATTTTGTACCTAAAAAATTTGACATGGATATATTTCCTGTGAGGAATATCATGTTACAGATGAGAACCAATGAACGTGTAATCTTTTATACCACAACGGCCCAGGTTTGAAACATCTTTGTGTGTAGAGATTCTCAGTTCTGTTGTGTACTGATGACAAACGTAAGTACAAAAATTTCGACTGTGAAAAATGTGAAAGTTGATAAAACAATAAATTTAAGTGTTAGGAAGTGGCCTTGTAGGGAAGTGATACATGGACGATAAATAGTTAAGACTAGAAAACATTAGAAACTCTTGAAGTCCGGTGCTACAAGAGAACGCTGAAAATGGGTGGATTGTACAACTGTGAGGAAGTATAGAGTAGGATTGCGGAGAAAAGAAATTAAATAACTACAAAGAAGGGGTCGGTTGATAGGACAGAATCTGATCCATCAACGAATCGTTAGTATGATAGCCGAGGAAAGTAATGAAGGACAAACGGACGAGGAAAACAAAGACTCTGCTAGAGTGAGCAGATTCAAGTGGGTGTAGGTGCAGTGTTTACGTAGAGATGAAGAGGCTTGCACAGGACAGGCTGACATCGAGATCTGCATCGAATCTGTCTCTTGAGTGAAGATAATAGCAAAAAGATATTACGAAGGAGAAGTGTGGTAGTTAATGGTTTCGCAATAGTCAGAATATGTGTGTGTATGAGAGAGAGAGAGAGAGAGAGAGAGAGAGAGAGAGAGAGAGAGAGAGAGAGAGAGAATGTTTTTGTTCTTCCTGTTGTTGTTGCTGTTTCCTTCAGTCCAAATAGGCTGTAAATAAAAGACAAGTTCATTGAAAACCATTATTTCATCACCAAAAGTTTTGTACAGCTGTACAGCTATGTTTACTTTTCAACATAATCACCGAAAAGATGGAGACGTTTATCGTACCTATGGACAAGCTTTGCAATGCCTTCATCAAAAAATGTTGCCACCAGTGATTGCATTCGAGCCGGCCGAAGTGGCCGTGCGGTTAAAGACGCTGCAGTCTGGAACCGCAAGACCGCTACGGTCGCAGGTTCGAATCCTGCCTCGGGCATGGATGTTTGTGATGTCCTTAGGTTAGTTAGGTTTAACTAGTTCTAAGTTCTAGGGGACTTATGACCTCAGCAGTTGAGTCCCATAGTGCTCAGAGCCATTTGAACCATTTTTTTGAAGATCTTCGTTGGTTTGAAAGTGCTGCCCTCCTACCCACGTCTTCAATTCAGGAAAAAGGTGAAAGTCGGTAACCATTCTGTCAACTCGCTCAAGAAGGTCGGCTGTAACGACATACTTGCTTCTTTGGCCCCCTTTATCACGCACGTCATTTCGGCCATCTTTAAACTCTCGACACCATTCACGCACAACACCATCAGTCATTCTCCTATGAATTTCCGCTGCACTATCCCCTTCTGCTTGCAGAAACCGAATTACCCTTCTTAATTCACAGTTGGCGGAAGCAACAATGACGGTAGCCATGTTTACGTGGCTGTAGTGCAACGCAGACTGATGCCTTGAGGTCGGCAACGGCGGAATGTGCAGTGCGAGAGTTGGGCAGTAGCCTACAGTGCATGTCCACTTCCTGTTGCCCGCGTAGCTTCTGTACTAAGCGATCGGAGATTGGAAAAAAAAATCCCTCGTAGCTCTCCGTGCTACTCAATCAGTTCAGGAAATTTTCTGTCTGCTATGGGAGAATTTAGTATACTCAGTCTGGAAACGCTGAGTTATTAGGTTCTGCTAGGGCCCAACAACGTCAGACAAGAGAAAACGTGTTCTGTTAACGATATGGTAGAAACTAAGAAGAATACAGAAAATCGAAGAAGGCAGTATTGGTACGGGAAATCTGGTTTTGATTTACAATGTGGGTGAAACTACAATCCGTGATATTCGGAAAAACAGAAACAAAATAAAATAATTCAGTTTGCTGGCAGTTCTGCGCTGCGTAAAGGTTTGTCAAAGCAAAAGCGGAATTACGCAGAATTCTGTAAGCCATTTTGGAATGGTTTCAACGGAAAAGATCAGAGGGTACAGAAGTAGCAGGCTCAGTACCGGTGTGCGCCAGACATGCCCAATTTTTCTTTAGAACTTTAGGGGCTGAAGGAGATTTTAATGCATCTTTTGACCAATTAAGAAGTTTAAGGTATCCGGGAGATTGCCGTCAAGGGGAAAAGTTAAGTGGGAGTAATAAGGCCACTTCTGAATTTTGTAAAGATTTGCAGGAGTTTATTGCACGAGAAAATTTAGCACTAGGTCAAATACACAATGCGGACGAAACTGGGTTGTTTTTGGAAGTGTCCACCAACAATGGTTTTAACTTTCGAGGCAGCGCCTGGTCATAAATCAAGCAAGGAAAGGATAATAGTGATGTTTTGCGCCTATTGTTCGGGATCGCATGAAGTTAAACTTGGTGCAAACGGGAAAGCAAAAACCGTACTGTTTCAAAGGGGGAAAAAATGCACAATTTACTTGCCATTAACTTCACCAGATAGGGCCTGGATGCACCCACTATATTTCAAACATGGTTCCGTAATTGCTTTGTGCCTCAGGGGCGAGAACATTTACTGTTGAATGGTCTATCTGCAAGGGCTGTACTGTTACTTGACAATACACATTCGCATCCGAACGAGAATGCTCCGAAATCGAATGACGGGATATTTCTAAAATCATCGATCAGGATGACATTGCTGCCATGAAGGAAGCCTATAGAGGAAGTCTGCTACAAAAATTTATTGATGAGGGCTGCAGTCTTCATTTTGGGAACAATTAATGTACTAGACGCAAGTGTCGGAAAGGGTGGCGTAAGTCACATCATAGAAATAACATTACAATTGATGAAGTCACTAATTCTGAAAACGAAGAAGATTGGTCATTAGCAACGTTAACTGCTGTTTTGAAAAGTACTTCACGATGTGAAACTGTTGACAAAGAAAATATTTCTGAATGGTGTGATTTCAACGGCACTGAGCCTGGTCATGAGATACTGACTGACTGTGCTGTCGCTGCTGAGTAGAAGGGAAATCCGACGTAGTGAATGACAGTAAGGAAGATAACAATATTTCTCTGATTCCAGAAACAGTAGTCACCAATCAGTCATGCATCAGCACTTCAGTGGGCCGAAGTGTTACTGGGCTACCGGCAGCAGGAAGACGGTGCTCCGCTGTCAGACAAGTTGATGATGTCGTGCGATATGTAAAAGACAAGCTACCTTACTGAGACAGAAATTACTTCAAGACTATTTGGCTTCAAAATACTGTAATGTGAAATTCGATTGCACTGCAGTCTTCGTAAGTACCATATTTTTACGTGTACGTCGATGATCAAACCAGAATTTTTTATAAACATTAGGTAAGTGATTTTGACACTGCAATTAATATCTGTTTTTGAAGGACCTTAATACGTAGCTATATACGTTAATTGCGGATTCTCGGAAGCTGGCGAAATGCATTGCTGTCAGTGTTCTGTTTTGTTTCATTATTATATTACTTCAGTTGTGAAGCTGTAGCCGATGTTAGCGGACACACTTATGCTATTGAGGAACGGTTAGCGGCGTGTGGGTGGGTGTGCTAATGCCCACAGACAGGGCAAAGAGTGACAAAGATAATGAGTGTACGTTTAGAGGTCGTTTGGCAAGGCCCAATGTCGTAAAGCAACCCTGCCTGATTGGGAGAACCGTGCTTTCGCTGCAGACAGAGTGAAAGACCGGCCACGTAGAGGACGGAAGAAATGCGAGAGAAAACGTGTGTCGCAGTCGCTTCATCAGCTGAGCAGTCTCCAGTATAATCAGTTGACAAAAAATCACTCGAACTTCAGTTATCACATTCGACAGTGCATGAGCACATTAAAAGCTGAAAGGATTTAGACCAATGTTTGTGAATGAATTATCTGACAACCACAGGGAACAGCGAGTTTTCAGCGCACCGTGTTTCGTTGGCACGATTTCCAGATGCCGTGTGTCGATCAGGAGTGTTATTTTCTGAGCAGTGTACGATCAATCGCAGTTCAAATAGGAGGAATGTGGTTTTCTGGTCAGAGAAAACCCATTTATGTGCAGGAGATGGAAACGAAGCCGTCTTATGTTGTTACCTGGGTTGCCAGGTGTTAAATTTTTACCGAAATGTTCGGTATCAGCCTAGTGAGTTAATTCCCGGAATCAAGAGGTTAACAGACCGAAAGGACGTCACTGAATAACTTATTAATCTGTCATGAATTTATAAGCATTAATGTTACTTGCAATCATAAAATGTACCAAAGGATAATAATAATAATAATAATAAATAATAAGCAGAAATTGCAAGCATTGGCCAAACGACTTAGAAGATACAAAAAAAGTGAAAATAGATCAGAGGAAAACGAAATCTTAAGACAGCCACCAGAACAAGCACAAATAGAACATGAAGTGACACACATGTTAGATACAGAAGAAAAATTTCAGTTGACATATATAGAATACAAAGACACAAATACAGACATCAGACCATTCTTGCATAGGCCACCAGATAACCCACAACTCGAAACAACAATAACAACTATCAACACAATCATACACAACAAAATAAATGAAAATACAACTATGGAAGAGTTACAACTTCTGGATTATATAGGCGCACTCACTACACTAAATATACACACTAGGCAGAGATCAGAACCAACCAACACACAGAAGAAACCTACAAAACCAGCATGGCAACACAGACTACAGATCAGAATAGAAAAACTGAGAGAAGACATCGGACAGCTAACACAATTTATAAGAAATGAAATATCAGACAAAAACGAAAAAGGTAAAATCTCACAACAAGAAGCAATAGAGCAATTAGATGAAAAGAAGCAGAAATTACAAGCATTGGCCAAACGACTTAGAAGATACAAAAAAAGTGAAAATAGAGGGAAACAAAACCAAACATTCAACACAAACCAAAAGAAATTTTTCCAGACAGTAGATACCACACACATTAAAATAGACAATCCACCAAACATAACAGTCATGGAACACTTCTGGAGCAACATATGGTCAAACCCGGTACAACATAACAGACGTGAACGGTGGATACAAGCAGAAACAGACTCATACAAGATGATAACACAAATGCCTGAAGTGATAATTTTGCAACATGAAGTCACCCGAGCAATTCATTCTACACACAATTGGAAAGCCCCTGGAAAAGATAAAATAGCAAATTTCTGGCTAAAGAAGTTCACCTCAACACATTCAAATCTAACTCAATTATTTAACAGTTACATTGCAGTCCCATACACATTCCCTGATACACTTACACATGAAATAACTTATCTGAAACCTAAAGATCAAGCAGACACAGCAAACCCAGATAAATATCGCCCCATAACATGCCTACCAACAATGTACAAAATATTAACTTCAGTCATTACACAGAAATTAATGACACATACAACACAGAACAAAATTATAAATGAAGAACAAAAAGGCTGTTGCAAAGGAGCACGGGGATGTAAAGAGCAACTGATAATAGACGAAGAAGTGACATATCAAGCTAAAACTAAACAAAGGTCGCTACACTACGCATACATTGATTACCAAAAAGCTTTTGATAGTGTACCCCATTCATGGTTACTACAAATATTGGAAATATACAAAGTAGATCCTAAATTGATACAGTTCCTAAACATAGTAATGAAAAATTGGAAAACCACACTTAATATCCAAACAAATTCAAATAATATCACATCACAGCCAATACAGATTAAGCGTGGAATATACCAAGGAGACTCATTAAGTCCTTTCTGGTTCTGCCTTGCTCTGAACCCACTATCAAACATCCTAAATAATACAAATTGTGGATACAATATTACTGGAACACACCAACACAAAATCACACATTTGCTATACATGGATGATCTAAAACTACTGGCAGCAAAAAATCAACAACTCAACCAGTTACTAAAGATAACAGAAGTATTCAGCAATGATATAAATATGGCTTTTGGAACAGACAAATGTAAGGAAAATAGCATAGTCAAGGGAAAGCACACTAAACAAGAAGAAGATTACATATTGGATAACCACAGCGACTGCATAGAAGCGATGGAAAAAACAGATGCCCATAAATATCTAGGATACAGACAAAAAATAGGACTAGATAATACAAATATTAAAGAAGAAGTAAAATAAAAATATAGACAAAGACTAACAAAAATACTGAAAACAGAATTGACAGCAAGAAACAAGACAAAAGCTATAATTATTTATGCTACACCAGTAATGACCTACTCATTTGGAGTAGTGAAACGGAGTAACACAGACCTAGAAGCACTCAATACACTTACACGATGACAATGCCACAAATATAGAATACGTCACATACATTCAGCAACAGAAAGATTCACATTAAGCAGAAAGGAAGGAGGAAGGGGATTTATCGACATAAAAAACCTTCATTATGGACAGGTAGACAATTTAAGAAAATTCTTTCTAGAATGAGCAGAAACTAGCAAAATACACAAAGCAATCACTCATATAAATACCTCGGCTACACCACTGCAATTTCATAACCACTTCTACAACCCTTTAGATCACATAACATCAGATACGAAGAAAGTAAATTGGAAAAAGAAAACACTACATGGTAAGCACCCGCATCATGTAACACAGCCACACATCGATCAAGACGCATCCAACACATGGCTAAGAAAAGGCTATATATACAGTGAGACGGAAGGATTCATGATTGCAATACAGGATCAAACAATAAACACCAGATATTACAGCAAGCATATCATTAAAGATCCCAATGCCACAACAGATAAATGCAGACTTTGCAAACAACAAATAGAAACAGTAGATCACATCACAGGCGGGTGTACAATACTAGCAAATACAGAATACCCCAGAAGACATGACAATGTAGCAAAAATAATACATCAACAGCTTGCCTTACAACATAAACTTATAAAACAACACCTTCCCACATACAAGTATGCACCACAAAATGTACTGGAGAATGATGAATACAAATTATACTAGAACAGAACCATTATAACAGATAAAACACCACCACATAACAAACCTGACATCATACTCACCAATAAAAAGAAGAAATTAACACAACTAATCGAAATATCCATACCCAATACAACAAATATACAGAAGAAAACAAAAGAAAAAATTGAAAAATACATCCAACTGGCTGAGGAAGTCAAGGACATGTGCCATCAGGATAAAGTTGACATTATACCAATTATACTATCAACTACAGGAGTCATACCACACAATATCCACCAGTACATCAATGCAATACAGCTACATCCGAACTTATATATACAACTACAGAAATCCGTAATTATTGATACATGCTCAATTACCCGAAAGTTCCTAAATGCAATATAACATATACCGTACAGTTAAAAGGAAGTCACGCTTGTTCAAGGTCCGCGTCAGTTTCCATTTTTGACCAGACATAACGTCTGAGGAAAGAAAGAAAGAATAATAATAATAATAATAATAATAATCTTTATACAACGTTAATCATTTTTATTTCTTTACAGAAGTGGATGCACACAAATGTTAATGTACAAAAGGCTGTTATGTATAATGGGAATAGAGTAGAAAACCTAGTTCTTTCGCCAGGTTGTGTGATGTGTCATATGGCATTACATGCAACACAATACCTAATATCAGTTCACACACATCCGTCAAAATTTATATGGTCATTGATGTGTATCTGACTACACTTCGACGGTCATCCATATGCATCTGACAACATTTAGACGATCATCGATATGCGTCTGACACCACTTATACAATTATCGATATCCATCTGACAACATTTCGACATTCATCGTTATGCATGCGACACACTTTGGCGGTCGTCAATATGCATCTGACACATTGACGGTCGTCAATATGCATCTGTCAATACTGTAACGGCCATCAGTAGGCATCTAACAACATTTTTATAGTCACCAATATGCATCCGACAACACTTAGACGATCATCGAGACGTATCGGACATCACATTACACGGTCATCAAGGCGCGTCGGACAACACTTTACACGGTCATCGAAACGCTTCGGACGTACAGTACTTGACACGGTTATCGAGACGCAGCCAACAACACTTGACCCAGTCATCGAGACAGATCCGATCGCACTTAATTTCACGTACAGTCCCAGTATTTTTTCATCAAACGAATTCACAGTGCTAACTGTCATCTATATGTGTCACATGTTTTCCATGTTCTGTACTAAAATGGTGGGAATGATACGTGGTGCTGGTTTGTTTCACATATTGTGTCATTCCCACAGGGAAGCGGAGTCGATCACCACATAGCCACAGTTTCAGCGTGTTACTACATTAACGGCAGTGACACAGCTTCATTTGTTAAGTTAAATAAGATGTTTTTGCACTTAGTTGTTCGTCGAGATTAAATATACATAAAAAACGCGTGGCGCTATAACTGAATTTAGAATTAATTCATTAAACGTAATTTCTAGATAAACCAAAGGTATGAAGCATCCAGAATTTTGCTTACACGGCCCACCTTCTTTTGGGGCGACAGTAAGGGCATCCGGCCACCCCTTAAATTAACCATGCCGGCCTCGCGTATATGCGGGACAAAGGCAAGGGAACAGGATTATCCTGCAAATAGAGCTGAAGCTTCTGGCATCTTGGAGGAAGTAACTCCTACAAGGTTGTCACGTGAAAAAAGACGCCGACGACGACGACGACGTTCGGTTTGTGGGGCGCTCAACTGCGCGGTCATCAGCGCCCGTACTAAGTCCCAATTTTTTACACAGTTCAGTTTTGCCACTGTCACGAATATAATGGTGATGATGAAGACGACAACACAAACACCCAGGCCCCTGGCCGGAAATCGAACCCGGAACCCCGTGATCCAGAGGCAGCAACGCTAGCCATTAGACCACGAGCTGCGGACGCACTAAGTTGACGATTCCTGTATTTCTGCCTCAAGATGTCTCCGATCAACTGATCCCTTTCTTCAATCAAGTTGTGTCATAAATGTCTTCCCATGCGCCTCCCCCCACCCCCTCCCCCCACTAGTATTGAGTACCTCCTTTGTTATTAGACCTACCCATCTAATTTTCAGCAATGCTCTATGGCACCTAATTTCAAAATCATCTATTCTGTTCCTATTTGTGTATCGTCCATGTTTTAGTTCCGTACAAGACTATTCATCATACAAATATCTTCAGAAAAGACCTCCAGGGACTTAAATTTATATTCAATGTTAACAAATTTCTCCATTTGAGAGAAAATTTTCTTGGTGTTACAAGTCTGCATCTTATTTCGTCTTCTGCCCTCATCAGTCATTTTGATTTCCAAATAGCAACACATATCAACTATTTTTAGTGTCCAATTTTCTAATCCAGCTCATTTTGCAGCTCCTGGTTTGATTCCGTTACGTCGCATTACCATTGTTTTGCTTTTGCCGATGTTCATCGTGTAATCTCTTTTTAAGACACTGTCCATCCTATTGAACTGATCTTCCACACTCTTTGCCGTCTCTGACAGAATTATATTCCCTGTGTAAATTTCTTCTTGGTTTCCTTCACAGCTTGCTCAATATACTGATTGGATATCATCAGCGGTAAGCGGCAACCCAGTCTCACTACCTTCTGAACGACCGTTTCCTTTCGTGCTATTCGAGACATATAACTGCAGTCCCACTTGCCCAATTTGTAGATAACTTTCCGCTCTCTGCATTTTATCCTGTTGCCTTCACAATTCTGAGAGACTTTTCCATTCAATATTGTATAAATCATTGTCTAAATCTACAAATTCCTTAAACGTAGATTTGCTTTTCTTCAGTCTCTCCTGTAAGATAAGTCGTAGGGTTAGTACAGCGTCACATGTTTCTACGTTTCTCCAGAAATCTTACTGATGTCCCCCGAGCTCGGCTTGTGTTCGTTTCTCCATTCTAAACATTTTACTTTTCTCTAAACAGACAAAGTGAAACTTATAGAGGTAGGGGTCATTTCGTGATGGTCCACAGCAATCACGCCGACGCAATCACCGTGCTGAAACCGGTCTAAATCCGTGAGAGACGTGCCCAAGCCTGCCCTCGTGAGCTTCATCGGACCGTTCGTGGTCACGGTGTTAGCCGCTGACGTGCTAACGTTAGGCGTCGCCAGGCATACATCGCCAACTTGAAGCTGCTTCACATGCAGGTAACCAGACATACCACCCTCTATACCAGGAAGTATCGCTGTTGGGTGTCAAAATGCTCCTCTCGTCTGTTCCGCGGAGCTTCTGTGGCGGCGCGCGAAAGATCGCTGTCACTGAATCCATGAAATCTTCGTATATCCATAATTGAAACGGACGACTTGGGACGTCAGGTAGTATAACATATGTTAAAAAATGACGAAATTCCTCCAGCTGCATTAAGGTGATGGTTTTATTGGCAACTAGTTTCGATGTTGTTACATCATTTTCAGGCCCATACTTGGTGACAGCAACCGTATGTGTCTAACACTAGTAATAGTGGTGAGATAGGCGTGTTCCATGCGGAAGGCAGGTAGTACCTTGACGACGTGAGTAGTACCAAACATCGCAATCTAGCCACCTACACATTAGTTTGTTCGCTGCTCTGCTACACTATCAAATCAGTCTAAACAAAGACCGGCTGCCTGGCTTTTAAGCGCGAGACAGTTTTAAACTTCTCCGAGATGCCAAGCCGGTAATTAAATGCCGTTGTAGCTGCATAACTGATTTAAGAAATGATTCCGACATCCGATCACTCGATTGGAACAGGATCACCGCGAACAGTTCAGCACACCATCCCCAGCTGGCCATTAGCAGCTTCCACGGACAACAACAACAACAACAACAGGCACTGCATGCATGTCCAAAGGAACTTTGCATTGTAATCAGTATAACATAGGTACTGCAATACCGTATTTTTCTGCCGATACCGGGCAAGCCACTTTCAAGTTACAGCGCCTGACTTGTACGGGAATATACTCGTACATAATGGATGTACGAATCCAGGTCGTAGACGCATGGTTGACCACATATGGAACTCTGTCCAGGAGTCGTGCACGGGTAGCCAAATGGAAAGGCGGCCGCTCGTGATCAGCTGGAGATCGGGGTTCGAGTCCCGGTCTGGAACAAATTTTCACTGTCGTCATTCCATTCTACAGCTGACGGTTGTTGTGAATACATTTAATGTACAATAGGATCTGTCCAGCTAGCTACTGGTTCCACCATCATTCTGATACTTCTGACACTGGACTTCTTTTTTCTACGAGATCTTTACTTTCGTAATATAAGAGGAAGTAATATGGACCAAAACAAGAAATCAGTGTCCAATAAACATGGGCTCTAAGATGCGTACCTTAAGAGCTACGATCACTTGTTTATGTTTGCTACTGTGAACCATACATTTTGTACTAAACAAGTGCTCTTACGGTATGCATTTTAGAACCCGTCTGTACTAGACAGTTTTTTCTTGTTTTGGTCCAAAATATGGAAAGCGAAGATCTTGCAGTAGAAAAGGTCCACTGTCACAGATATCAGAACAATTTTAGCTTATAACTGTCGACTTGGTTGTTTCCGGACCAGGGTCCCTTATCTGAAGTTGGTACAATCGCCCTTATCTATAATCCCTGAAAGTTTGGAACCCCATCACGGTATCGACCTATATAAGCTCACCGGACACCACCTCCGTGCGCATGCACAGATAAATCCTTAAGCCTTTACAGATGACGCAGCGATCGAGCCACGTACTCAACGGCGCATTCACTGCCTATAAGTGAGCGTAAATCACGAGTGATCAGTGAGAAGACGTCCATATTTCATGCGGAAATCGACGTATTGTAAATGCATGGACGCGACTGAGTGGCAAAATGGGCCATCGTGTTTCTTCTTGCCCATGGTCATAAGGTGTGTGAATTTGCCGGATTTGTTGCTCTTTCGCGGAGCACTGTTCAGCGTATCTACAAGCAGTAACGTGACACACGTTGCCACGAAACACGTCGTCAGAATTGTAGTCGGGAAAAGATCCTGACTGAGAGGGTCTGGAGACGAGTTTCACAGCTTTTGAATCAAAATCGCTTCCAGACCCGAAAGAAACTGCTGCAGGTAGTGAATGAAGGTGCGTCCCGAACTGTCAGCGGGAGAACACTGCGACAGGAACTGCATGCAATCAACATTTGGATTTCATCACCTTGCAAGAGGCCATTGATTCCCCTATTTTTCAAGACGACAACCGCGAAATTCGTCGTGCAGGAAGAACGACTGCTTTTCTGAACACTTCCCGACAGTATTAAATCTCGATTGGCGTGCACAATCTCCTGACTCGAACCACATACAAAATCTGAGGGATATGTTGAAACAGCGCGTAAAACGCCGACATCAGTATCCGGGCAGTTTGATGAAATAACGCATTCAAATCCTCAGCGAGTGGCTTAAACTAGTTGTGACGTACTTGCACAGCCTTTTGTACTCGCCTTCTAACCGAGTCCAGGCGGTTATCATGTCCGGGGAGGGAATTACCCAATTTTAAATAATGCTTGTAATCATTTCTCTAGGGCTGACTAATTTCTTATCTGATGATTATCACAAACGAAAGTTGGTAGCCTTTTTCTACATTTGAAAGATGCCTGTTCAGATTTCGTGCCAGTCCTGTAACAGTGTCTCTAGTAGCACCACTGTGAGAATACACATTATAACGGTCGTGAGTGTTACTTGCCTTTGAGATGGGACGTGGTGAATTGATGTTAGTCAAGAATGTCTTTAAGACGAAAAAACGCCCTTATTAAAACCTCACTGAGTATGAGCGAGGTGCCGGCCGCTGTGGCCTAGCGGTTTTAGGCGCTTGTCCCTGACTGCAAATGTTTACGTCAGTCTGGAGATTCTACCTGTCGTGCTGCCATTCGTGAACAGCATTCCAGGGGCTGTTTTCCAACAAGATAACCCTCTCCCACATACCGATGTTGTAACCCAACATGCACTACAGAGCGTCAGCATGTTACTCGACCACCAGATCTGTCTGCAATAGACCAAATATGGGACATCTTCGGACAACAACTGCACCGTCATCCACAACTCTCATTAACCGTCCCTATATTGACCAACCAACTGCAACAGGCATGTAACTCATCCGACAAACTGATATCCGGTACCTGTACAAGACAAAGTATGCACGTTTGCATGCTTGCATTCTACGTCGTGGTGGTTACACCGGCTACTGAAGCATTTCACACTTGCAGCGGCTTATATCGCGCTTACATTAACCTACGACCTTGAAATGTTAATCACTTAAATATGTTACCTGGACAAAGGTATTCTCAAAATTTCGTTACTCTTCATTAATTATTTTTTGGTGTTCCGATTTTTTCCACGAAGGTATTTATCACAGAATTACAATGCCATCAGCCAACCTCGAAGTTTCTGATTCCTTTTTCAGAATGTCCCTTGGTTTTCTGCACTGCTTGCTCAATGAACTGATTGAATAATAGCAATAATTTTAGCGGAAACATAAAGGGTGAACCTAAATTCGTGTACTGGGTCGCCAGAGCGCAGCGTTTTCCTTACTGACAGTACAAAAATGTCTCTAACAACATTTCGTCCCGTTAAAATTTTCCGTGTAAAACGGACGTAACAGACACAGTTTTGTAGCACTGTAACCAGATGTATGACACGTACCTGTAATCAGTACTGTGTACCTGTTTTGAACAGGTACTGCAGCGGGTAGAGTTGTGCTTTAGAATACTCAAGTTCTAGGAACATCCATCGGAGAAAGAAGAATGTGTACGGGGCAGCATACCCGTCGAGTGTTTTTTTTTTTTTTTCCGGCGTGGTGTAATACCTAGATTCTTAATCGTTATATAGTAATTACAACAGCTTTCATATAAAACACATGCTGATACTATAATAGTAATACAGATACGAGGTTCGTCGCACCTGAAGATGTCGGCCAGTTGCGCTGATGAAATATTGTGGAGTTTTCACTATGACATCCGACGTCTCGCCCGAGAACCGTATATACAACAATGGTGTATTTGCGCGCTCTGTAAGAGATGTATGACGATATTTAAGCAGAGCCTTTCCCAGGAAATTAATTGGTTGTGGAGGATCTGTTTTGTCGTTTTCGCATTCCACTAACCAGAATCCCCTGGACATTCCTGTGGGTAACACGTGAGGGAGCACCTTTATTCTGCTCCACCTATGAACTGTGGGAGAACCGGCAGATAACTTAAATGCTGCGCTAGTAGGGAGTGTTTCATAGTATTTTGACGATTTCAAATTTGAATAACACACACACTAATAACTAAACAAAGTTGAATATTCTATACAAGGTACAACATTTATTGAAGCTTACTTATGAAATGCTACATTGGACAAATGGCGACCATTCGCGGCCACACTCCGGAGGGGTTCTGGAAATTTTAGCGTGAATTCGATCTTTTAACCTGTTGCAAGCTTTTCGGCCGGTCGGAGTGCACTCTCCCCAATAACGCCATAGGTAAAAAATCTGGCACGGTTAAACCATTCGAGTGGGCGGCTGTTTGACACAAACGCTCCGTAACTGACGACGAGGGCCTGCCTGCAAACTGCTACGCGTACGTTCGATGTTCTCGGCAGTTCTGACGGTTGTCCGAGGGCTGATTGACTTCAGATTCGACGCTCTGGCAGTTGCACGGAAGTGTCTTACCCAATTCAGTATTGTTCCAAGAACAGGAATTGGATATCTCGGTTTAATCTGCTACGGTCGCACGTTCGAATCCTGCCTCGGGCATGGATGTGTGTGATGTCCTTACGTTACTTAGGTCTAAGTAGTTCTCAGTTCTAGGGGACTGATGACCTCAGATGTTAAGTCACATAGTGGTCAGAGCCATTTGAACCATTTTTCGGTTTAATCTTGAAGTGCGTCCGAAAGTCACGTTGCAAGCGGATGAGCGAAAATAGCGCACCACCGCGAATGCACGATGTTATTTCGACTAGTACGACATGATTACTGATCTGTGTATGGGATAAAATTTGACATCCGCAGTACTAATAGAGAGCGCAACCGCTGCTGTATCTCTTTGTTAGTACACGTTATTCAAATTTGAAATCGTCAAAATATTGTGAAACACCCTGTAGTTGAGGGTGGAGCTGCACAGTGAAGCGTCCAGAAAAACGTGATCCAGCGAGTCGCTGAAAGTTTGTAGGTGCAGAGAGCTTGCTTTGAGCATATGCTCTGAGGAGTGAAGAAACTGTATGTTTTGTGACTGACATGTCACTGATATTGTATTTATAGTAGTACATTGATAAGTTTTATAGTTATTTCTGTCGTATGATAAATGTTTTATTCTTGACTGATTATTACTCCTGATGATTATTTATGAGGTGCCTGACCAATAATTGTTATATTCAACATTAAAGAAAATTTAGACATAGGATATGTATTGTTTAAGAACTAGCATGATCTCATGTAGAACGTACACGAATACGTACATGGATTCAACTTAAAAAGGACTCCCCTGTGACGCGAATATGTGCTGTGGCTGGAGAAAACTGAAGCCTTGACCGTTGATGGCAGTACGGAGCGCTTGCAGTGGACAGAGACGTCGGTATTTGGGTTAGCGCTGTACACGGAGGAGGCAGTTCTGTCGACCATTCCTGTGGTTTCGCTTCCCGCCTCGACTGATTCAGGCGGCGTCAACTAACGGTGAACTCTGAGCCTCGAAAGACTTCGAGAGTTCTGGTTGGCGTTAGTACTGCTCATGGAAGTGGTGGGCCCAGGGAGAATTCCGGCGTACACAGCCTGTTTCCACTTGCTGTACAGCACACATGTGGACCATCCTCTGCTTGGTAGACGATCCAGAAAATAAAATTGAACAACTACACACAGCGATAAACATAGTACTCAAAAATATAAAGTTCGCTTTAGGGAAAGAACAAACTGGTCAAATAAATTTCATAGGCGTACCCATCACAAATATAATCAACACTCATTCAACATCTACAGGGGAAGTACCACATGACAGACACAACGATAATACGGAGCTAGATTTAATAATTCACATAGGGAAAAACCAGTACCAAAAACGTCTATTTAGAAAATTGAATAAGAAAATCCAGAAAAACATAAAAATTAAAAAAAGAAACACGCCCAAGACCAGAAACTGACAACAGTCATTACAGATAGACACGCCAACAACAACACCGCTACACAAGGCCACAACACAGAAACTCAACAGACAAGCTGGAACACAGCTGCGTACGAAGCCAAACCGACACACAAAATTCGAAATGTCCCAAAGAAACGAGGAAAAAACAATAGGATACCAAAGCAATATCTCAATACAAAAATCTTATTTATGGATTCTTGCTGCAAAAATTCCATATTGGAGGTTAAATCACAAGTACACTGCTTTTCTTCTACTGATTTTTATTTATTTTGAACTAGTTTTTAGCTTATAAGGCCATCTTCAGGGAACAACGGACTAGCGGCTGGAAAGGACACTGGTTCGTAGATAAACAAATACTATAGACAAAGATACAATCACTTGCGTCCAGTGTTGTGCATCAAACTTGTTTGTTAACGTTGAAATTAGACTTTACAAAACTGACCATGCTAAGCACAATAAATAATTAAACCACACAATACTACAGATCACATGATTATAATGCCCTTTTTTGGTGACTTGCCATGGGCTGATAAGTGCAAAACTGAGTACTCTTATGTTGTGCAACAAATGTGTCTTTTAACATTGTGAACTGAACTGTAGGCAATGCACGGTATTACACACAATAATTACAATAACATATCTTACACTATTACAGATCATATGGCTATGGTGCAATAGTTTGTAAGGTTGTGACATTGGTTGAGAACTATATTTCATCCAATCATTAGCTGCGCAGCGTAGCCGTTTGTCCGAGGCGCATTGCCACGGTTTGCACCCCCCACCCCTTTCGGAGGTTCGAGTGCTCCCTCGGTCATCGCTGTGTGTGTTGTTCTTAGCGTAAGTTAGTTTAACTTAGATTAAGCAGTGTGTAAGCCTAGGAAGCGATGACCTCAGTAGTTTGGTCCCATAGGAACTTAACACCACCACCACCACAATGTAATCATTCTTCGTCATAAAATATGAAATATATATATGTGAAGCTTCTTTCGGGCGGGGGGGGGGGGGGCGGAGAGATTATGTTATTGGCAACGCTAATACACCAGTACAGATGCGAACATGTATATGAGAAAGCATATTTCCTAATCTGCTATGTATGAGGTTTAAAATTATGCTATATGTGTGCATCTAAGATGCTTCAATATTGTGTAATTACTCCTAATTTTTTAAAAAATCGCCAGTTTACATACCCCATCGAAGAGGAGACATAGCAGTGTTGAATCTGTTCAAGCACTTTACCTAGAGACGAAAGGCGGCGATAGTTTGTCGTTCAGTTTCAGTATTTTGATTGTAAAATTAAGCATTAATATACTCGTGACATAGTAAAAATTGTAGCACTTTTATTGCATTCTATGTTTTTATCTCGTACTGTGACAATAAATATCGTTTTATTTTAACAGATTTGTCGGTGGCCAAAGACAAGAACTAGTCTTGTGTGAGAGGCACAACAAACATTTGTGATTTAGACTGATCTCAATAATGATTGTGCCAGAATGATCGTTGCCTCCTATGTTCACCTTATATCTTCTCTTGATTTAGGCACAGCCACTGACATATCGTATTTACACATCTTTTGATGTGTAGTTGCGGAATATGGGAGGCGAAGGAGAAAGGCTTATCCGCTAAGTACAGTTCAGATCTTGCAAAAAATCACTTTCACTTGTTTCCAGCAGTGCGGGGAATGCTTAGGTGAGGAGACTCCCACGATCTTCGACACTCGACGTTAGTCGTTGATAATGGAAGACGGAACATTTCTAAACAACCACCACCACCACCACTACTACTACTACTACTACTACTATTCCAGTGTGTTTTAAGGAGGACTTTCCAGCTTTCAAAATTCATATAAATTAATTCATAGTACCTACAGAGCAGATTGTAGTGTCAGTTTGTAGGGAAATACATCAAGTTTCGTTTCGCGTAGTTCGCTAGTGCCGAAACGCACCGTAAGGAGCGGTAGCGGCAGTTGCGTTAAGGAACTAGACCCGAGCGTGCTAACTGTGTGTTTTGCTTTCAAGAATCGAAGCCAGCGACAACAGTTCAGCGTAATGTCTGTAACAAGTAAGTTGAAGATCCTTGTAGTAGACCTATAATCTGTGAGTGGCATAAGTATTTTGTGGAAACAGTGTGCTCGGTAAGACACGTGAAATCATCAGGTCGTCCAAGCACATCTGACGACGTCGTTGAGCGAGTGAGACAACGTTTTGTCAACAGCCCTACGAAACCGACCCTTCGTGCATCTCGCGAACTGCAAATCCCACATACGAATGTTTGGCGTGTGTTGAGAAACAGTTTGCATTTGAAACCGTACAGATTGGCGGTCGTACAAGCAATAAGAGACAGTGATACAATTGCTCGCAAGCATTTCGCGGATGTGTTAAATCGATTACATGAAGATGAACAGTTCTTGAACAAAATCATTATTTGTGACGTGTTGACTTTTCACTTAATTGGCAAAATTAACACACACAACTGTGGGATGTGCGGCAGTGAAAATCAACATCAAACATTGCAACATGTTCGTGGTAGCCCAAATCTGAATGTTTTTTGTGCATTGACCAAGAACAAAGTGTACGGCCGCCTTTTTTCCGTGAGAGAACCATCAACGGAGCAGTGTACCTGGATATGTTACAACAATTTTTGATACCACAGATCGATGAGGATGACAGAACGAAATGTTTACTTCATACAAGATAGTATATCACCCCACTACCTGGCTGACGTCCGGGATTTTCTGTCACCGCTTTCCAGGTTAATGGATTGGCCGTGATGCACCAATGGCATGGTCCCTGCGTTCCCAAGACCTGACACAGCTCGACTTTTTTTTACGGGGATTCGCCAAGGATATCGTGTTTGTACCTCCTGTGCCGTCTTCTCTACCTGAACTTAGAGCAAGAATTTACGCCGCCAGTGAGCAAGTTACTGCTGCAATGCTACAACGAATTTGAAAACAAATTGCCTTCCGATGGATGTGTGCAGGATAACCAACAGAAACCACATGCAACATCTTTAGTTACAGGTAAAAAAAAGGAAAAAAAACTTGATGTGTTTCCCTACAAAATAACACTAAACCCAGCTCCATGTCTGCTTTCAATAAAGTCGCTTTCGAAACACTCTGTACTGCTAATACTGTAACTGTATAATTTTGTTACCCCTGACGATGCTTTGCGTGTGTAAAATGAAACGAGTATGTTGAGAGAAAAATTACATTTTTTAGTGATGTAGGCACAGTCTAATTAAAACAAGCAGTTCCGTGTAACGTCGCAGACCGCTTCCACCGATCGAGATGTGGGTGAGCAAGTCGGTGATACATACCGTGAGCTTATCATACCGCCCGTACGGCTCCTCTGGCCGAACAAAATGAGTTTTACAGATGCCATACGTTCCAGCGTTTCTTTTATTCTGTCACTCCTGTGTAGTCCAGATAGTTTCGTGATACAGGGACGCTACATCGGGAGTGGGGAGGGTGCATTCCACTACGGCGTATTTGTCCGATGTGACTGACATATTCTCAGATAGGGCGCTGTCAAGATGATATGGCGGCGGTATTTGGGCAGGGCGGTACTACTCCCGATCTACAGGACAAGCAGCGTCGTTGTGGAATAGACTAGATCTGTCAGTTTAGTACAGCTGCGATCAGTCGGGCAGTAAACCGGGAATATTCATAGTGCCACACAGCAATACTCCAGCAGAGGACGGGCAAGCGCATTGTAGGCAGTGTATTTAGTAGACCTGTTGCATCTTCTAAGTGTTGTGTCAATGAAACGCAATTTGCTTTAACCACAGCATTATCTATGTGATGGTTCCAGTTTAAGGTGTTTGCTATTGTAATCGCTAGGTATTTACTTGGGTCGACAATCTATAGATTTGTGTGATTTATCGCGCGGCTCTCCCCGTCGGAGGTTCTAGTCCTCCCTCGGGCATGGCTGTGTGTTGTGTCCTTAGCGTAAGTTAGTTTGATTAAGCAGTGTGTAAGCCTAGAGACCGGTGATCTCAGCAGTTTGGTCCCATAGGAACTTAATACCACAACCACTTCTCGTTGGTTAGCCTCCATTGCCACATTTCCCAACATTCATATCTACATCTAATTCTACATTTATACTCCGCAAGCCACCCAACGGTGTGTGGCGGAGGGCACTTTACGTGCCACTGTCATTACCTCCCTTTCCTGTTCCAGTCGCATATGGTTCGCGGGAAGAACGACTGCCGGAAAGCCTCCGTACGCGCTCGAATCTCTCTAATTTTACATTCGTGAACTCCTCAGGAGGTATAAGTAGGGGGAAGCAATATATTCGATACCTCATCCAGAAACGCACCCTCTCGAAACCTGGACAGCAAGCTACACCGCAATGCAGAGCGTCTCTCTTGTGGAGTCTGCCACTTGAGTTTGCTAAACATCTCCGTAACGCTATCACGCTTACCAAATAACCCTGTGACGAAACGCGCCGCTCTTCTTTGGATTTTCTCTGTCTCCTCTGTCAACCCGACATGGTAGGGATCCCACACTGATTAGCAATACTCAAGTATAGGTCGAACGAGTGTTTTGTAAGCCACCTCCTTTGTTGATGGACTACATTTTCTAAGGACTCTCCCAATGAATCTCAACCTGGCACCCGCCTTACCAACAATTAATTTTATATGATCATTCCAATTCAAATCGTTCCGCATGCATACTCCCAGATATTTTACAGACCTAACTACTACCAGTGTTTGTTCCGCTATCATATAATCATACAATAAAGGATCCTTCTTTCTATGTATTCGGAATTCATTATCCTGTATAAATCATTTTGCAATTAGTTTTGATATTCTGATGACTTGATTAGACGTTGATTTAGTCTAAGAGGGCTACTGTGATTATCCCCTAAATCGTTTGCATAAATAGGGATTTGGAGACTAAGAGAAATTGTTGGACGCTGTCACGATAAAATCTTTGCTGAGGACGAGTAACTTAGTGTACCTACGTTAGTGTTCGTTGAAGAATGTATACTATTCGGCTACAGCTTCAGTTTCACTGCATTGAGAGACTGAAGAGTTAGAAATTAGAAAGAAATTTAGCAAGTGGCCTCCATTTCACAAAAACTATTTTTTACAGCCTTGTAAAACGTCATCAGATCATTAAACAGGGATGAAGAACGAGTACATACAAGCGGACCCTTCCGTATAAGCAATAATATGAAGATGATATGCGTTCTTTCGGACATGTTCGAAAGAACAGATACCATCTTCGTATAGTTAAGACTAACCAGCCATTGACATTCTTCTGTGCGGATGCACACGCATTGCCCGAACTCTTACGGGACTCGGTAAGATTGTCTGCCGCGTGTAATGTATGTAGTGGCCAGGGGCACTACGAATGTAGTGTGCGAACATTAAGTTGGGAATGTGGGTCTCACGGGGAGCGTGCAAGGGATAAATACCTGCAGTCGCACTATCCTCTGTGCCCTCGGTGGCTCAGATGGATAAAGCGTTTGCCATGCAAGCATGAGATCCCAGGTTCGAGTCCCAATCGGGACACACATTTTCAGCTAACAAAACTTAACTTCTGAGGTCATCAGTCCCCTAGAACTTAGAACTACTTAAACTTAACTAACCTAGGGGCATCACACACATCCATGCCCGAGGCAGGATTCGAACCTGCGACCGTAGTGGTCGCGCGGTTCCAGACTGTAGCGGCTAGAACCGCTCGGCCACCCCGGCCGGCTTTCGACTGTCCCCGTTGACGTATATCAACGTCTGTCGACAGCTTAGGGTCTTGATTTAACCATCATTTCAAAAGCAATAAAGTTTAATAATGAACTTGTAGAAACAATTAATGCAATTACGTACTGGAAACAATAAGTCGATTGATTCACAAAGGCGATTAGAAATAATCAGGACTCCACAAATGATGCGGAGTTCTATATAGAAGCTGAATGCTTTATTAAGAAGCAACATGCCAGTGTACCTCAAACGGAAAGTCCATAGCGAGTGTATATTGCCAGTGCCAGTACTGCCAATACTACAATGGTTCAAATGGCTCTGAGCACTACGGGACTTAACTGCTGTGGTCATCAGTCCCCTAGAACTTAGAACTAGTTAAACCTAACTAACCTAAGGACATCACAAACATCCATGCCCGAGGCAGGATTCGAACCTGCGACCGTAGCGGTCTTGCGGTTCCAGACTGCAGCGCCTTTAACCGCACGGCCACTTCGGCCGGCGCCAATACTACATCTTGGATACAAAATTCTGAAGAGTTTCTCAGGTGTAAATAGTCATATGTCACGATGTGAACTGGTTTTCTGCCGTTGTGAGAGATAATTTAACGTCACTGGTTGTTGGTATGTGTGTCATAACATAAACGCTTCTGGTTCTCTAGTGTTTTGGCTCTACTTTCTTTGCTATTAGCAATACGGAGCCGCTCTGGTTTAAAGCTTAGAAGCTACCAGCTTAGTGCGAAAAGTCGTCGTGGCGTATGAAATAGTTACGTGGGTCCTGTTTAAGCATTTTCATTTCTCACTGTTTGCCACATAGGTAAATGTTCTGTGAATATTAGGCTGCCTGTATTACTTCTTGTTTTCTTTTTGTTTCAGGTAAGTCTTCATGGCGGTCAGTTTTGGAAATGTATGACAATCTCACCTGTTCCTTCACTCTGCTACACAGGTAGGAAACTACACTCCTGGAAATGGAAAAAAGAACACATTGACACCGGTGTGTCAGACCCACCATACTTGCTCCGGACACTGCGAGAGGGCTGTACAAGCAATGATCACACGCACGGCACAGCGGACACACCAGGAACCGCGGTGTTGGCCGTCGAATGGCGCTAGCTGCGCAGCATTTGTGCACCGCCGCCGTCAGTGTCAGCCAGTTTTCCGTGGCATACGGAGCTCCATCGCAGTCTTTAACACTGGTAGCATGCCGCGACAGCGAACCGTATGTGCAGTTGACGGACTTTGAGCGAGGGCGTATAGTGGGCATGCGGGAGGCCGGGTGGACGTACCGCCGAATTGCTCAACACGTGGGGCGTGAGGTCTCCACAGTACATCGATGTTGCCGCCAGTGGTCGGCGGAAGGTGCACGTGCCTGTCGACCTGGGACCGGACCGCAGCGACGCACGGATGCACGCCAAGACCGCAGGTTCCTACGCAGTGCCGTAGGGGACCGCACCGCCACTTCCCAGCAAATTAGGGACACTGTTGCTCCTGGGGTATCGGCGAGGACCATTCGCAACCGTCTCCATGAAGCTGGGCTACGGTCCTGCACACCGTTAGGCCGTCTTCCGCTCACGCCCCAACATCGTGCAGCCCGCCTCCAGTGGTGTCGCGACAGGCCTGAATGGAGGGACGAATGGAGACGTGTCGTCTTCAGCGACGAGAGTCGCTTCTGCCTTGGTGCCAATGATGGTCGTATGCGTGTTTGGCGCCGTGCAGGTGAGCGCCACAATCAGGACTGCATACGACCGAGGCACACAGGGCCAACACCCGGCATCATGGTGTGGGGAGCGATCTCCTACACTGGCCGTACACCACTGGTGACCGTCGAGGGGACACTGAATAGTGCACGGTACATCCAAACCGTCATCGAACCCATCGTTCTACCATTCCTAGACCGGCAAGGGAACTTGCTGTTCCAACAGGACAATGCACGTCCGCATGTATCCCGTGCCACCCAACGTGCTCTAGAAGGTGTAAGTCAACTACCCTGGCCAGCAAGATCTCCGGATCTGTCCCCCATTGAGCATGTTTGGGACTGGATGAAGCGTCGTCTCACGCGGTCTGCACGTCCAGCACAAACGCTGGTCCAACTGAGGCGCCAGGTGGAAATGGCATGGCAAGCCGTTCCACAGGACTACATCCAGCATCTCTACGATCGTCTCCATGGGAGAATAGCAGCCTGCATTGCTGCGAAAGGTGGATATACACTGTACTAGTGCCGACATTGTGCATGCTCTGTTGCCTGTGTCTATGTGCCTGTGGGTCTGTCAGTGTGATCATGTGATGTATCTGAGCCCAGGAATGTGTCAATAAAGTTTCCCCTTCCTGGGACAATGAATTCACGGTGTTCTTATTTCAATTTCCAGGAGTGTAGATTCGTCACTTAAAGCTGATTCTTCAAACTCTGTAAGTAGATTTTCATGGCGTACTTTGGCCCATCTTGAAGAGTCTGTCAGTTCAGTTTTTTCAGCATCTCGTGATACTTTTTCCAGGGGCCAAACAAACCTGTGACCATCCGTGATGCCCTTCTTAGTGTACATTTAATATTCCCTGTGAGTCGTATTTGGTACGGGTCCCACAGACTCCAGCAATATTCTAGTATGTGTCGCAGTAGTAATTTCTAAGCAATCTCCTTCGTATACTCATTGCATTTCCCTAGCATTTTACCAACTATCCCAATTCTGCTATTTTCTTTACCTACTCCATATCACTACAAATTGTTACACTCAGGGAATTCTATGAGTTGAGTGATTCCATTTGATAGCCAGTGATATTTTCTCGTTTTGTAAAGTGCGCAGTTTTAGATTTATGAATATTTCGTGTAAGCTGCCAATGTCAGCAACACTTTCAAATTTTGTCAAGATGTTTTCAGAGATAAAGGAGTTGAATAAAAATGTGGAAAAAACTCGAGAAATGCACGCGTGAAGATAAACGCAGATGCTAGCGAAGGCTGCATGTTGCGCTGCTGTATTTGGGCAATGCCCTCAATACGTTGCAAGTGTCAGTCGTGGTCAGAACAGAATACTTTATAGTTGTTAGCGCATTATATCGGAGCAAAGTGAATACGAACGTGGGGAAGTTGTTACTGCTCGTACATTGGTGCTTTCCCACTCAACGTAACGGGAGTGCTTGGTGTTTCAAGACGCACAGTATCGAAGACTTATTCCGCAGACGAACGTGTGTGGTATATGGGCGTGCGGTCGGTCATTGAAGAGAATTATGACGAAAAATAAGACGCCGACAGCTGTAAAACTCACTGCAGAAGTGAATGTTGCACTTGCGAACAGTCAGCGATAAAACAAAAAGAAGGGATATCCATAAGCAGCGAATTGTAGGTAGAGTTTGAATTTCAAACCAGCTCAGCAGTGATGAAAAGACCCGTAACAGGAAAACGTCGTACCAAAGCCACAAAACCTGGACTCTGAAGCAACGGAAGAAAGTCATTTGGTCGGATGAGTCATGTTTCATACTGTTTCCAACTTACGGCCGAGTTTGCGTCGCAAGAGTCCGGTTCGGTGACGTTTTGGATGGCCATATCCTGGTATTCCGTGGGTCCCATGTTTACTCTGCAACGTCGCATTACTGCGAAGAATTAGTTGACCATTTTTGCTGATCATGTCTGTGCCATGGTGTACTGTTTGTTCCCCATTGGTGATGCAGAGTTCCAAGACAACATAGCAGAGGTCCTGTTCACATAGCTCGCATCGTCCACTACTTGTTTTGTGGCCACGTGGATGAATTTTCGCGTCTATCCTGACCACCATAGTTGCCAGATCTCAGTATTACTGAGCCTTTGTATAGTCTACTTTGGAGAGAACGATGCCTGATGTCTGTCCACCTCCATCGTCGTCATCGGAACGTGCCACTGTTTTGCAGGAATAAGGATTTAAGATTCCCTTGAAATCCAGCCAGGACCTGTGTGTACCTGTTCCGAGAGGACTGGAAGCTACTCTGAGTGCCCAAGGAGTTTGCTTCATTGTATTTGGCATGGTAATGTGTTGCGTTTGTGGCGTCTGCATATTTTTTGTCCACGACTGTAGCTGCACTATTTGCAGCAAGTCCGGCTATATAGTTAGTGTTGTCTGGAAGGTCATTAAGATTCAGCGTGAACAGTGAAGGTCCGAAGTCATTTTCCTGGGGCATCACGGAAATCGCTTCTTCATATCTCAATGAGTCTGGATTCAAGATAACATGCTGCGTCGTTCCTAACACAAAATCCTCAATGGAGTCACTAATTATGCTTGACGCCCCAAAAGATCGTACTTTTGATAAGAAGGACAAGTGTATAGTTGAGTAGAATGATTTTTCGTATGAAGAAATAGTGCTTCTGTCTGTCAATAATCCACGGTTTTCTGGACGTCGTGTGAGGAAAGTTGGAATTGGGTCTCACGTGATCGATGTTTTCGGAATTCCTGCCCATTGCTTAGAGGAGGTCATCGTGCTGAAGATACCTCATTAATTTTTATGACATGTTAAACAAATGGATGTGAAGGTCATCGGACGGTAGTTTTGTGGGCCACTTGGACTGCCCCTCTTGTAAAAGCTTGTAGGCTGTGCCTTCTTCCAACCACTTTCTACACTTCCTGTCCAGCCGAAGCAAGTCGGAGAATACGATTGTCGCGAAAACTGCGTCTCGCTATGAACAGCACTGCGAGGTTTTACGGAAAACATCTTATAAACTTTTATTATGGAGACTCTAGTTTAAACTTTAATTACGAGCGAACTGAAAGGCCTATCGCAAAAAGAGTTATTCCAATATTTTTCTTGTTTTATTCTGCACTAGGCTACATGGAGCAATTTGGTTTTAAAGCTCAATATACTTGTAGATTTTTTTATTTTAGATTGTACTAAGAACTGTTCGGTTTTCGGTGTATTCGCCACGGACTCCTCACATCAAAACTATACATAGCTTGAAATGTATTTGTCCCATGTTAATAAAATTTTAGTTTGTTATAGGCATCATTACAGATTCCCGTCAGATCACCAATGTTAAGCGCTGTCGGGCTTGGCTAACTCGGATCTGTCACCACCCAGATCTGCGAGTGCAGCAGAAAAGCGGGGTGAATCTGCGCTTGTGAAGCCAGTTGAGGAGCTACTTGATGGAGAAGTAGCGGCTACGGTCACGAAAACTGATATCGGCCGGGAGAGCTGACCACATGCCCCTTTGTATCCGCATCCAGCGACACTTGTCGGCAGAGGTGACACGGCGGTCGGTCGCTACCGTTGGCCCTTACAAGTCCTTTTCGGAAGGCGAGTTTTATAAGCACATATCTCGTATTCTCATCACAGGATAAACACGTAACAGAAGGCATGGGTTTGTTTGAAGGATCTCTTTTGTAGTTGTAAGAAGTGTGATCGTACAGTGCGATACGGATTTTATAAAGAGTGATATTCAAGACTGGTTCTGTGCGTGCTGGACCTCGCGATTAACAGCGCGCACCGCTGCGAAAATGCGTCGTCGCCGCGTACTCCCGGGCTGTTGGAAAACTTTTTGCTTGTCACTAGCAACATAGCACCTGAGGTCGCCACTGCGCCGACTGTTATTCCCACGGCCCAGAACGCACGGGACTCTTAAATATTACTCTTAATAAAATCCTTGTCCGACTGTACGGTCACAGTGATTATAGCTTCTTACAACTACAACGCTTTCTGTTATATGTTTATCCTGGACTGAAAGAAAGTTACTGCAAGAAAATCATAAGAACAAATTTTTTTGGGTGATTGAAAATTCTGTAACTTGACATTTCTACTACCAATATACGAAACCTTAAATTTATAATAAGAAATCGAAATTTCGCTCCGTTATCCTGTAAGTTGGTAAACGTTCTACAAACAGCGTGCAGAATGGCGTTTAGGTGGCAACATAGTGCACATGCACACATACCGTCGCAGTACCAGTATAAAGATGGCCTTCCCACTTGCTACTTGCACCAGGGAAGAACAGCGTTCTGTTACCCGGGTTTTGCGTAGTGAAGGTGTGAAACCTATTGAAATTCATCGACGAATGAAGGTTCAGTCCGGTGATGCATGTTCATCACAGCAGCAAGTCTACGAATGCAATAGGAAGTTCGCAAATGGTGCGACTTTAGTGGAAGATGCTCCTCGTCCAGGTCAGGCACAACGAGTTGTGACACCAGAGAACATTGCAGCAGTTGAAGCCATAGTGAAGGAAAACCGCCCAGTGACACTGAATGACATTGCAGCATGTTTACAGATTAGTCATGGGTCAGCACACCACATTGTGCACGATGTGCTCCAGTTTCACAAAGTGTCTGCAAGATGGGTGGCACGGCAGCTGACTCCTGAAATGAGAGAACGACGTGTTGATGCGTGGGAAGAACTTCTTCGGCGCTTTGAACGAGAAGGTGATGGCTTCCTTGCAAGAATAGTTACTGGGAACAAAACCGAGGTTCACTTCCACCAACCGAAAACGAAGAGAGCAAGCAAGGAATGGCGCCATTCCTCATCACCAAAACCAAAGAAGTTTCGAACAGAACCATCAGCAGCGAAGGTTATGCTGACTCTCTTTCGGGACGAAAAAGGCGTCATTTTGGAGCATTACATGCCTAGAGCGACCACTGTCACCAGTGCATCATACACAGATCTCCTAAAAAATCCAGTGCGGCCTGCAATTAAATCAAAGCGACGTGGATTGCTGTCAGCAGGTGTCCTCTTGCAACATGACAATGCAAGGCCCCACACTGCCCATATAACGGTTACAACAATCACAGACCTGCATTTTGAGCGTCTTCCCCATCCACCATACTCACCAGACCTTACCCCAAGTGATTTCCATATGCCTGGACCACTCAAAGACGCAATGAGAGGAAAGAAGTTCGTTCTGGTTGCGCGGACTACCAAAAGAGTTTCTTTCTAAAGGAATTTATGCACTTTGTAAGGGCTGGAGGACTTGAATTCGGCGAGGGGGAGATTATGTTGAAAAGTGATACAGCTTTGTACCACTTCTGCACAATAAGTAATATTTTTTAAAAAAAATTAAGGTTTTCATTTGACTCACCCTCGTATGTGCTTATAACGTGTTAAAATTTCATTAACATCGGACAAATACGTTTCAAGCTATATAGTTTTGAAGTGAGTAGTTCTACATGTGTATGGATACTCTACAAATCACACTTAAGTGCCTGGCAGAGGGTTCATCGAACCACCTTCACAATAATTCTCCATTATTCCAATCTCGAACAGCGCGCGGAAAAAACGAACACCTATATGTTTCCGTGCGAGCTCTGAAAACTCGCAACTCCTGTATCATGTCAGTGACACATTCTCCCCTATTTCGCGATAGCACTTTCTCGATGTACTCCTGTCTGTCTCCCAGACCGCGCCGCAGTACTCCAAAAGAGGACGGACAAGCGTAGTTTAGGCAGTCTCTTTAGTAGATCTGTTACATTTTCTAAGTGTCCTGCCAATACAACGCAGTCTTTGGTTTACCCTTCACACAACATTTTCTGTGTGTTCTTTCCCATTTAAATTGTTGGTAGTAAAGACGCCGAAAACTAGGGAGTTAGAAAACTGCTGCGGAAGCAAAGGGAACTTCACAGCAAACATAAACAGAGCCAAAGCCTTGCAGACAAACAAAAATTACGCGAAGCGAAATGTAGTGTGAGGAGGGCTATGCGAGAGGCGTTCAATGAATTCGAAAGTAAAGTTCTAAGAACTGACTTGGCAGAAAATCCTAAGAAATTTTGATCTTATGTCGAAGTGGTAGGTGGATCAAAACAAAATGTCCAGACACTCTGTGACCAAAATGGTACTGAAACAGAGGAAGACAGACTAAAGACCGAAATACTAAATGTCTTTTTCCAAAGCTGTTTCACAGAGGAAGACTGCACTGTAGTTCCTTCTATAGATTGTCGCACAGATGAAAAAAGGGTAGATATCGAAATAGACGACAGAGGGATAGAGAAACAATTAAAATCGCTCAAAATAGGAAAGACCGCTGGACCTGATGGGATACCAGTTCGATTTTACACAGAGTACGCGAAGGAACTTGCCCCCTTCTTGCAGCGGTGTACCGTAGGTCTCTAGAAGAGAAGGATTGGAAAAGGGCACAGGTCATCCCAGTTTTCAAGAAGGGACGTCGAACAGATGTGCAGAACTATAGACCTACATCTCTAACGTCGATCAGTTTTAGAATTTTGGAACACGTATTATGTTCGAGTATGACTTTTCTGGAACTAGAAATCTACTCTGTAGGAATCAGCATGGATTTCGAAAAAGAGGATCGTGTGAAACCCAGCTCGCGCTACTCGTCCACGAGACTCAGAGGGCCGTAGACACGGGTTCCCAGGTAGACTTGACTTCCGCAAGGTGTTCGATACAGTTCCCCATAGTTGTTTAATGAACAAAGTAAGAGCATATGAACTATCAGACCAATTGTGTGATTGGATTGAACAGTTCCTAGATAACAGAACGCAGCATGTCATTGTCAATGGAGAGAAGTCTTCCGAAGAAAGTGTGATTTCAGGTGTGCCGCAGGGGAGTGTCGTAGGACCGTTGCTATTCACAATATACATAAATGGCCTTATGGATGACATCGGAAGTTCACTGAGGCTTTTTGCGGATGATGCTGTGGTATATCGAGAGGTTGTAACAATGGAAAATTGTACTGAAATGCAGGAGGATCTGCAGCGAATTGACGCATGGTGCAGGGAATGGCAATTGAATCTCAATGTAGACAAGTGTAATGTGCTGCGAATACATAGAAAGAAAGATCCATTATCATTTAGCTGCAATATAGCAGGTCAACAACTGGAAGCAGTTAATTCCATAAATTATCTGGGAGTACGCATTAGGTGTGATTTAAAGTGGAATGTCACATAAAGGTGATCTTCGTAAAGCAGATGCCAGACGAGATTCATTGGAAGAATCCTAAGGAAATGCAATCCGAAAACAAAGGAAGGAGGTTGCAGTACGCTTGTTCGCCCGCTGCTTGAATACTGCTCAGCAGTGTGGGATCCGTACCAGATAGGGTTGATAGAAGAGATAGAGAGGATCCAACGGAGAGCAGCGCTCCGTTACAGGATCATTTAGTAATCGCGAAAGCGTTACGGAGATGATAGATAAACTCCAGTGGAAGACTCTGCAGGAGAGACGCTCAGTAGCTCGGTACGGGCTTTTGTTGAAGTTTCGAGAACATACGTTCATCGAGGAGTCAAACAGTATATTGCTCCCTCCTTCGTATATCTCGCGAAGAGACCATGAGGATATAATCAGAGAGAGATTAGAGCCCACACAGAGGCATACCGACAATCCTTCTTTCCACGAACTATACGAGACTGGAATAGAGGGGAGAACCGATATAGGTACTCAAGGTATCCTCCGCCACACACCGTCAGGTGGCTTGCGGATTATGGATGTAGATGTAGATGTCCTTACTACAATATAAAATAAAAATATACGAGTCTACTGAAATTCAAATTGCTCCATATAGCCTAAAGCTCTCCGTCTTCAGGCCACGAGTGGACTTCCGGAACCATCCGACCGCCGTGTCATCCTTATGGTGGATGCGGATAGGAGGGGCGTGGGGTCAGCACACCGCTCTCCCGGTCGTTATGATGGTATTATTGACCGAAGGCGCTACTATTCGGTCGAGTAGCTCCTCAGTTCGCATCACGAGGCCGAGTGCACCCCGAAAAATGGCAACAGCGCATGACGGCGTGGATGGTCACCCATCCAAGTGCCGACCACGCCCGACAGCGCTTAACTTCGGTGATCTCACGGGAACCGGAGTATCCACTGCGGCAAATATAGCCTAAAGGAGGATGAAATATTTATTGGTTTAACTGATTTTGCGATAGGCCTATTGGTTCGCTTGTAATTAAGGCTTGAACGTGAGTCTCCATAGTAAAAAATTCGGTAGTAGTATTGGGGTTGCCGGTGTACCAGAACTACGGTCACTGATCGTTCTCAGAAATCCGAAGGAAGGGCTGAAGATGAGAGTTTAATGTCCCGTCGACGGTTAGGTCATTAGAGTGGGATGGGGAGCGGAGCAGTGGAGAAGGGCCGGTAGGCGGTGGGAGCCGCGGCGGCGCGGCGCGGCGTCGGTCTGCCGCAGGCGGCTGGCTGCCGCCGGTCCAGGACTGCCAAAAATGCGTGAGGCCTGGCCCGGCCTGCGGCACGCACGGCCCGGCGGCCCTCCTGCCTGCCTGGGCCTTATTGATCCCGCTGCGGAAGGCCTAGCACAACCTAAAGAGGATCTGTCTGGTCTGGTCTGGCTCCGCACGCACCGCCGTTCGCTTCTGGCTGCCGACAGCCGCCAGGGGGGCAACGCCAGGGCCACGGCACCATCCACGTGACCGCGCGAAACACACACTAGCACACTAGGGGACCGGCAACTCGTTTACTGCCGACAGCAGTTCACTCTGATTGGCCACACAGTTGTCGAGAGTCTTCAGTTTTTTCCAGGGTAATTGGTGAGAAAATAATTCATTGGCATGATGGAATTATAATTTCCTTGAGATGTATGAGTCTCAGCTTTATCTTCGATAATGACAGAAGCTGAGGAATGTAGACTTTCACGGCCGGAAATATCATGTCCATTATAATTATCCGGGCTGTTATGCCGTGGTCGGTTGATGAATTCTGTGTCAATTCCCAACGTTTCGTCCCCGTCTACGGAGGACATCTTCAAGGGGGTCTGTAGCTCGATGGAAGGTCCAAAACACCCACTGGCTCTCTACAGTAGCGACATCTTCAAGGGAGTCTGTAGGTCGATGGAAGGTACAACACACCCACTGGCTCGCTACAGTTGGACCTTCCATCGAGCTACGGACCCCCTTGAAGATGTCTCCCGCAGTCGGACACGAAACGTTTGGAATTGAGACAGAATACCGACCACGGCATAACAGCCCGCATAATTATAATGGACATGACAAGCTGAAGAAATGAATTAAAATTTGTGCCACGGCGAGGACTCGAGCGAGGCTTTCCTGGTTGCTAGGCAGATGTGTTAACCATTACGTCACCATAGCAGTAATGCCTAACACAGCTGCAGAGGGTACACTAGTCCAGTGTCCTCCATAACACAAACTTCAGTTCGCGCTTTCAGCCCATTATCCCCTTGTCAAATCGTCACTGTCGCCGAGCATTTCCTATCTTTGAATAGCACTCAAATTCTGTACCTGATGGGGAAATGCAGCCTGTATCTCAAGCATAGGCTCTCCAGTATTGGAATGACACACCAGCTTTGTACTTAATGGAAAAATTCGGCTTGTATCTCAGGTGTAGATGATCTGTTGGTCTGATAGACTTACAATTTCCTTGAGACATACGAGTCTCAGCTTTATCTTTGTAAATGATATTAGCTGAAGTGACGATTTGTTGTTGTTGTTGTTGTTGTTGTTGTTGTTGCGGTCTTTAGTCCTGAGACTGATTTGATGCAGCTCTCCATGCTACTCTATCCTGTGCAAGCTGCTTCATCTCCCAGTACCTACTGCAACCTACATCCCTCTGAATCTGCTTAGTGTATTCATCTCTTGGTCTCCCTCTACGATTTTTACTCTCCACGCTGCCCTCCAATACAAAATTAGTGATCCCTTGATGCCTCAGAACATGTCCTACCAACCAATCCCTTCTTCTAGTCAAGTTGTGCCACAAACACTTCTTCTCCCCAATTCTATTCAATACCTCCTCATTAGTTATGTGATCTACCCATCTAATCTTCAGCATTCTTCTGTAGCACCACATTTCGAAAGCGTCTATTCTCTTTTTGTCTAAACTATTTATCGTCGAAGTTTCACTTCCATACATGGCTCACTCCATACGAATACTATCGGAAAAGACTTCCTGACACTTAAATCTATACTCGATGATAGCAAATTTCTCTTCTTCAGAAACGCTTTCATTGCCGTTGCCAGTCTACATTTCATATCCTGTACTTCGAGCATCCTCAGTTATTTTGCTCCCCAAATAGCAAAACTCCTTTACTACTTTAAGTGTCTCATTTCCTAATCTAATCCCCTCAGCATCACCCGACTTAAGATATAAGAAGCCGAAAATGGGCTGAAGGCGTGAATTGAAGTGTCTGTGAGGGGGGGGGGGGGGGGGGGGGGGAGGGAGTGGGCAATGGACTAGAGCTAGGGTAGTCTGTACAACTGTGTTAACCATACTGCTGTTATGATGATAAGTTTAACACATCTGCCTAGCAAGCAGCAGACCCGCGTTCAAATTCCAACCATGGCATAAATTTTAATTCCTTCCTTCAGCGTCTATCATTATCTTAGTTTATTCACTTGTGCTCGGCCACATACCAGTGTCCAATGGGCACATCATCTACAACTACATCAGTACTCTGCAAGCCACCTGTGGTGGAGAGTACCACCATTTGATCCCCTCCTTCCATGCTCCAATTCGCGAATGGTACATGGAAAGAATGGTCATCGGCAAGCCTCTGTATTAGCTATAATTTCTCGAATTTTCTTATTTGTGCTCATTTCGTGAGACGTTTGTGGGAGGAAATAATATGTTGTCCGATTCTTCTTGAAACGCGTTCTCTTTTAATCTGAGTAGTGAAACACTACGTGATGCACAATGCCTCTCTTGTAGCGTCTGCCACTGGAGTTTGTTGCCGGCCGCGGTGGCCGAGCGGTTCGAATCCTGCCTCGGGCATGGATGTGTGTGATGTCCTTAGGTTAGTTAGGTTTAAGTAGTTATACGTTCTAGGGGACTGATTACCTCAGATATTAAGTCCCATAGTGCTCAAAGCCATTAAACCATTTGGAGTTTGTTGAGCATTTCTGTAACGCTCTCAGGCCGAATAAAAGGCCCTGTTACGAGACACACTGCGTTTCGTTGTATCTTCTAACTCTCTCTTCTGTTAATAGTTCCTAGTAAGTGCCCCAAAGTGATGAGCAAATGCTCGAGAATTGGTCGAACAAGTATTTTATAAGCGACTTCTTTCGGGGTGAGCTACATTTCCTTACGATGCTTCCTATGAATCTCAGTCTAGCATCCGCTTTTCCTACTACTTGTTTTATACGGTTGTTCTACTTAAGGTCGCTCCAGATAAATACTTCTATGTATGTGTACTCATCTAGGCCCGCTGCGTCGTATGTGGCATATAAGGACGTTGTACATTATGCTATGAGATCAAGACGCTGATGTGTTTAATTGCATTGTTTATTATAACAGGCTTATTTCGGCGTTATCCTGATTGTTTGGATGTTGGTGGAGCTATATTATTTGTCGAATTATGTAACGTTATTTAATAATGGCGTTACTTGACAGCTGTAGTGACATCGCTGACTCAACTGTCAATGCAGTTGTCAAATAACGTTATTATTAAAGTTCCTTTCATAATTCGGCGACTTCACGAATTACTTCCCCAGCAAAAGTTTAGCACCTACTATTCCAACAGCATCGAAGGAACAAACTTATACGGTAGTGTGACTGCAACTGAGACATCAATGTCATTTGGATATCAAGACCTCCTAGTACAGCCTGAAGATGGCAGTCACGCCGAAATAGGCTGTTATAACAAACAATACAATCCAACAAAGCAACGTCTTAATCTCATAGAGTATATGTAACTCTTAGATTTCTTACGTTGGTTACTGTTTCCAGCAATTCGTCGTCAATGCCGTAGCTCTACAGTAGTGGATTTCATTTCCTATGTATGTGCAATGTGTTACATTTATTTAAATTGTGGGTCAACTCCCAGTCCTTACTCCATTCATCAATCCTCTGGAGGCCCTTTTGCAAATCGCTTCAGTCTTCTAGCGTTACTACCTCCTTGTAGACAACCGCATCATCTCTGAATTGACCTGCGGAGCTTCCGACATTTGCTACAGCATCATTTATACACATCGTAAACATTTCGGCTGACAGCAACGTTGCCACCATGACATGTACTGACGAACTGACGCCTCGTGCAAAATATTCTCAGCGGGAATCATGTTCTCCCTTCTTCCTTCAGGTCTTCGTTGATCCAAACATAGCGTGTTTTCCTTTCGGTTGTCATACCTGATGTTGATCTGAAACTCACGCAAAAAGTTACATTTTTATGTTCGAAAGAAAATGTTATTTCACCGGCAGGTGGGGGCCACATGGTGGTGTTGCGGCCCTGTATTCTGTTACCCGTTTGCAATAGCACACTCGATAAACATTCGCGAGGATGACAGCTCAAATCCGCGTCCTACCATCCTGATTTTGGTTTTCCGTGATTTCCTTAAATCGCTCTGGACAAGTGCCAGGATGGTTCCTTCGAAAGGGCACGGCTGATTTTCTTCTTCGTCGTTGAAACAGTCCAAGCTCTTGTGCTGTGTCTCTAATGACGTCGTTGTCGACTGGACATAGAACCCTAAAAGTCCTTTCTTCTGCCTTCTCTTCAGGAGGTAAGGTACACCGCTTCCGGCACAGGTCCTTTGGACAAAGGTGCGGTCTGCATGGCGCAGTTAGCACATTGACGGAAGAATGGGCCGAGGTCACTAAGTTTCTTTAATCGATTGAGAAGAATGAAGTTCCCTAGGATTCTTAGCACAGATGATATTGAATGGAGAGAAGTTGTTGGCTTTGTGGGAAGTGAATGAGATGGAAACATGTAACTCCATAGTTTACCTTTATTCGGATAGGTGTCTTACAGTGGCTTTTTATCTTCGCAGATCAGTGAGTACATCCGACACTCTATATGTGAGAGCAGTAACTCGAGGTTCCAGAGTCCTACCTTTCGCTCATCAGAAACGAGTGTTCTTCTTGCAACTCGTTCTGAGAATAATTAAAAACTTTAACCATAGTGGGAGACAATTGCGAGACAGCACTTGTTCCTCTTTATATTCTGACACACATAAGATATCAACTGTTCGTCATTGCTACTACTACAGACAAACTCTACAGACCGCGTCCTTCACTAACAGAGAAATCTCAAGGTATTAACTGTTGCTGGATACTTATCGGAGACTCAGTTGTTCTGCCTAGAATGTTCCCAGACTTCGCGTAGCTTTTACTGCATCAGCAGCAAAGAGTCATTCTGTAGTGACTTGCTACCGACTACGCAGAATGTAGTACTGCTCCTAGCTGCTTCCTGGTGATCACTGTCTTGCACCCCCTGCACTCGCCGTTTATATGCTGGTTTTTCAGGAACTTTGTGCGAGTTTCTCCCGTAGAGATGTTGTCTCTGACTCTTCCAGAAGGCTCTAAGACATTCTGGTTATATTCCAGCGTCTGCTAGCCGCCATGGTGGCAGAGGGTATTGTCCTTACCTAGCCATTACTGCGTGGCCACTTCCATGAGGTTGTTAACAAGACTGACTTCATACGGAGAGCTGGGCAACTTTATGATGTCCGCGTGACATCACGCCTTTTGCGTTGTCTTAAAATATTATTCATAATATAATTTCTCACCTTTCCTTGCAACTTTGCCACTTCTTTCATTAACAAAATTCTATAGCCATGACAGGTATTCCAGCTACCAGATAGAGTTCCACTTCAAGAAATCCCGAGTTAACCATAGGAAACCAACGCATCACGGAGTGGGGTGTACTTTATGCCCACCCTAAAAAAAAGTTAAAGAAAAAATCTCGTTACTTGTTGACTCATATTAGCAGCATACTTTTTAAAGAGATACTGGTGGGTAAGTAGAGTCCAGATCGTGAAAATGTCTTATAGCACTCTCTTAGAAATATCTACACATTTTCAATAACGTGTACGGCCAGTCTGGGGTGTTTCAAGATCACCAGAAAAAATTTAAAAATTGTGAAGTTGTTGAACGTTACTCGCAACATTGTTTTTAAAGAGGTACTGGTGTGTTGGTAACGTCCTAAACCTGAAGAAAATTGGATCTGCTATTTCGTTGTGGAAACGAAATGTAAGTTTTTAAGTTGAGTTTAACTGAAAAATCTAAAACATTTATGGAGTCTGGTTGGGAAAATAGTTAAAAACAATAAATGTTTTTTCAAAATTTTAAAATATTAAGTAACTGTCGAGATTGCAATATTTTTCAATAAGTGGACGTAAAGAACCCCTTCTCCCCTGGTATTGCGAAGGTTAAGAGCAAAAACAATTTGAGAGCTCAATTTCGTACCCCCTGTTGGCTGTTGATAACGTCTACAGGGGGCGTTTCTCCACGCAACTGCCGCGTAGTTCAGAACTGGGCGCAACTACGACCTTTTCAATTCCGAGATCCTGTGGCATTATAGACGTCGGGCCTAGCAGCGGAATGTAGCTGTGACACCCGTCCCAGCGCCTAACCCCCCAGTTGTTCGTCGTGTTGACGCCATGTTGGACGCCTGTCTTTAGTATCATCCAGGTATTGGATGTGCACTCCCCCATTTTAAAGCTCCATACAGCACATCTGTCTGTTTCAAGTCCACGGGGGCTGGGCGTCTCGTTACGACAAGTGCTTGGCTCTTCGCTGGGTTACAGGCCAGCCTCCATCTTGCCGCCCACGACACCAAGCCGTCGCAGGCAGACTGGAATCTGCACTACGTAAGCTGAACGGTAATGCTGCGCGTGAATGAATGGCAACTCCGCTCTGCACAGTCTATGGCACCGACCTCTGCGGTACAGGCGCGGTATGACTCTCTCCCCCCCCCCCCCTCACTCCCACCCCTACAACTAGCTGATCCTTCCCCCGTTCGCACCCGGAGAGGACAGTTCGTTGATGTTATACGATGTCTTTCTCCTCCTACATAAAGGCCTCCCATGATTCTCATTGGCTGCAGATCCACAAGAATCTTTTTGCACGTGAAAATCACCGCCTGGCGTTTGCCTGCGTTAAATTTGAGCCGCCATTTGATGGCCCAAGCTCCCAGGACGTCGCAAGCCGGTTGCAGGCGGTGACGCGTTAACCCGGCGTTAGCGCTGCGTCCGTATAACGCCGTTTCGTCGGCGTAGAGCACAGCGTGCGTCTTCGGGACGTCGGCGGTGTAAAGTAAGTAAAGAAAGTGGCCGAGGACGGGCCCTTGCGGTACCCCAGCTGCAATGGGACGAGCTGTCGACGTCCCGTCGTCGGCGCGCACGTGGAAGGTGCGCCCAGGCAGGTATCATTGGAGCAGGCGGGCGTGCGACACCGGTAGCCCCTGTGTAAATAGTTTATACACAAGGTCCTCGTGCCACACCCTGGAAACGTCCATGAGTACCGCCCCAAGATTCTCGCGACGTTTCAGTGCCCCCATTGTCTGCTCCACTAGTCGGAGAAGTTGCTGCTGCGTGGAGTGGCCCCTCCTGAACCGAAATTGTTCGTCAGGGAGCAGGCCTTCCTCCCTGACGCGCCGCCACAGTCTCTTGATGTACAGCCTCCCAAATATCTTCGAAACTGCAGGCAGCAGGCTGATCGATCGGTGGTTTTGCGGTAACCGCAGGTCTTTTCCGGCCTTGGGGACGCTACAACTTCCGCATGTTTCCATACAGTTGGGAAGTTGCAGGTCCTGAACACGGAGTTGAAGACTCTCGTAAGTTGCCGTACAGCGTTCGGCGTAACATCTTCAGGAGCCTTACTACGGTCTCTGCGTTGATAAACCTGTTCCTTTCTTCTATCTCAGTGGATTCTTAGGCAACGCAGTCCATTTTGTGGTGCAGTTCTTCGTGTTGTCTCCGTGCTTGCTAAGAATATGAGATGAGAAGTTCCGCCTTATGCAAGACACCTTTTTTTCTTTTGTTTCAGCCATACATGTTTCAGCACTTTTGTGCTATCGTCAGTGGGTTCTATTTTTATTTTTAACTGTAAATTTGTTGTTTACATATTAACATTTGTGTCGTTTACAACATTATGTAAAAGTTACATTTGTAGCTTAATTGGCGAAAAGTGGGTGTAATCATGAGTAACACACCTTACATGATGTTATTGTCCACTTATTTTGGTAGCTGTTCTGCTAAACAATATACAACTTGTCATCTGCAAACAGCAAAGCGTAATTTATTTTCTGTTTGTTATGCATTTACCAACGGAAATAAGACTGTATCACGTTTTCTTTTTGTAACTTACAGTTTTGAAGTTGTGGTACGTTTACCTGTGTTGTTGGCGAAGTAAATAGGCTTACTTCTTTGCCTGTGTTCGCGTGGCAATGCAGTTTTTCCGATCACTCAAAACATAGGCGGAGTTTTCGCTGCCATTACGTGTTGTTGTGGCTATGTGGCGTTTTTCGTATCGTGTTCTGCTGGGTGAGGATCGCGAGTCTGAATTGTATTTGGTGTTAGTGGTGTGTGGTTTGTGTGGGTTTGCGTGTGTGTGATGAGTACTGAGGCAGAGAGAGAGAGAGAGAGAGAGAGAGAGAGAGAGAGAGAAAGAAAGAAACAAACAAACAAACAAACAAAAGAAAAGAGAGAGAAGGATTTTGTGTGTGTGTGTGTGTGTGTGTGTGTGTGTGTGTGTGTGTGTGTATTACTTGTATAGTTCTTCTATTGTGGCGAAGAGGGTTTTGTAGCACAGTGATGTGTGTTCATTGAGTACTTTCTTTCCTTGGACTACTGATTTTTGGATGTGGTAGTTTTCTTCTAGAGTTAATTTTTGGTATAGGCTGCTGCTAGTTTTTAGGATGTGAAGGTCAGTTTCAATGTGTGTTGGGTGGTGGTTATGTGCTACGAGGTGGTCTGCAAATGTTGAGTGTGTGCTATTGCTTTTCAGTGCTCTGAGGTGTTCATTATATCTGGTTCTTATGAAGACCTCAGAGCACTGAAAAGCAATAGCACACACTCAACATTTGCAGACCACCTCGTAGCACATAACCACCACCCAACACACATGAAACTGACCTTCACATCCTAAAAACTAGCAGCAGCTTATACCAAAAATTAACTATAGAAGAAAACTACCACATCCAAAAATCAATAGCCCAAGGAAAGAAAGTACTCAATGAGTACACACCACTGTGCTACAAAACCCTCTTCGCCACAATAGAAGAACTATACAAGTAATACACACACACACACACACACACACACACACACACACACACAAAATCCTTCTCTCTCTCTCTCTCTCTCTCTCTCTCTCTTCTTTTCTTTTCTTTCTTTCAGTCTCTCTCTCTCTCTCTCTCTCTCTCTCTCTCTCTCTCTCTCTCTCTCTGCCTCAGTACTCACCACACACCCGCAAACCCACACAAACCACACACCACTAACACCAAATACAATTCAGACTCGCGCGCCTCACCCAGCAGAACACGCTACGAAACAAATGAACGCCACACAGCCACAACAACACGTAATGGCAGCGAAAACTCCGCCTATGTTTTGAGTAATCGGAAAAACTGCATTGCCACGCGAACACAGGCAAAGAAGTAAGCCTATTTACTTCGCCAACAACACAGGTAAACGTACCACAACTTCAAAACTGTAAGTTACAAAAAGAAAACGTGATACAGTCTTATTTCCGTTGGTAAATGCATGTTGTTGTTGTGGTCTTCAGTCCTGAAACTGGTTTGATGCAGCTCTCCATGCTACTCTATCCTGTGCAAGCTTTTTCATCTCCAAGTACCTACTGCAACCTACATCCTTCTGAATCTGCTTAGTGTATTCATCTCTTGGTCTCCCTCTACGATTTTTACCCTCCACGCTGCCCTCCAATACTAAATTGGTGATCCCTTGATGCCTCAGAATATGTCCTACCAACCGATCCCTTCTTCTGGTCAAGTTGCGCCACAAACTTCTCTTCTCCCCAATCCTATTCAATACTTCCTCATTAGTTATGTGATCTACCCATCTAATCTTCAGCATTCTTCTGTAGCACCACATTTCGAAAGCTTCTATTCTCTTCTTGTCCAAACTATTTATCGTCCATGTTTCACTTCCATACATGGCTACACTCCATACAAATACTTTCAGAAATGACTTCCTGACACTTAAATCAATACTGGATGTTAACAAATTTCTCTTCTTCAGAAACGCTTTCCTTGCCATTGCCAGCCTACATTTTATATCCTCTCTACTTCGACCATCATCAGTTATTTTGCTCCCCAAATAGCAAAATTCCTTTACTACCTTAAGTGCCTCATTTCCTAATCTAATTCCCTCAGCATCACCCGACTTAATTAGACTACATTCCATTATCCTTGTTTTGCTTTTGTTGATGTTGGTAAATGCATAACAAACAGAAAATAAATTACGTTTTGCTGTTTGCAGATGACAAGTTGTATATTGTGTAGCAGAACAGCTACCAAAATAAGTGAACAATAACATCACGTAAGGTGTGTTACTCATGATTACACCCACTTTTCGCCAATTAAGCTATAGATGTAACTTTTACATAATGTTGTAAACGACACAAATGTTAATATGTTAACAACAAATTTACAGTTAAAAATAAAATAGAACCCACTGACGATAGCACAAAAGTGCTGAAACATGTATGGCTGAAACAAAAGAAAAAAAGGTGTCTTGCATAAGGCGGAACTTCTCATCCCACTTTCCGCAGTCCAAGTAGTTTGCGGTCTATTCCAGATCCCAGTGCGATAATAATTCGTTCCAAGTAATTCTGATGGACAGCACACTGTGATCTCAGATTTGTGAGGCTACCGTAACTACCTATGCCGTTAGTGTTCGGGACTGTGATCTTCGACGGTACACATCGTCTTTCTTACCGGCCGCATTGGCACCATATAAGGTGCCCTTTGGACACGCAGATTAGGCCGTACACCTCTGAATCAATTTGTATAATACTTTTTGCTCCAAACTCGTATACATTCCATCTGCCAGCCACGCCGAGACAAACCCAGAAACAATATTACTTTCAATACGTCCTGAAAAAATGAAAACTCATGTGTAGGTTCTGTTGCTCGGGAGTGGGAGGAGGAAAACATCGGTGATGAAAGTTTAGGTCAGCACAGGAGGCAAGCTCTGAAGAGAATGTTGAAACTACCGATACTATACGACTGCTTCGACACATGGCGCCATTAGGACGGTGGACTTAAATAGCCAGTCGAAATCATTATGTGTGACACATTTATCCCTCCAAAGAGTGACAGATATTTTATTGCCATCACAACCAAGCTGTCACCGTTAAAAACCCGACCTAGACCTCGGGATACGCTACAAATCAGTACATTACCACATCGAAGATTTCATATTCGCATTTAAGCAGCAAAATAAGTATTTTCAATGTCCTGTTCCATCTTTGCCTACGCACACAGTAAGTCAGACACCACATCATCCGTATGTCATAAACCAAACCTGACGTCAAATATCGTAAAGACTTTCACCTGGCATGAAATCTAGAATACAGACCTTATATTCGTTGAAGTATTCTTGAGCATGTCTAGAAGTGATTTGTCTTTCATTCTTTTAAACCGGAAGCTTTATGGAAGACTGAGATACCATCCTGAGCTGTTTGTAAATTTGCGATGGCCCGTGATCGGAGGAGTTAAAGCCGTGTGCAGAACCAGTGGCAGGGTATTTTGGACATTTTCTATCTGTTTCTTGTTTGAAAATGCATCAAAACTTCAAAAAACTTTTAAGCACGTATTTATTTGGTCTTTTTTCTGGTAACCTTGTGAGGAACACAGATCAAAAGGAATTGAAAGTACTTGTCCGTGCAAGTGTTTTAAAAGTCATTGACTCAGTTACACAAAGAAATGGGAATTAACGAATCATGTTAAGCACCCCGCCCTCGCTTCCCACCTGTGCCACGCATCACACACACACACACACACACACACACACACACAGGCGCACGCGCGCGTTTGCAGTAACGCATGCAATTAACGATGTTTGCGAGGGGGTGGAGACTGCAGGAACAGTGTCGCTCCCGGCATTAATTACATGACCAGCGAAACGCCCGCTATACGGCTGTCAGGCAGACAACATCGTTACTGCTTAATCTCGCTAGCAGGGAGTTCACGTGGACCACCACCGCCACCAGAGATACGATGATATGAGGCATCAAGGGATACGCTAATGCATGACCCACTGCCTCCACTGTCACTTCACGTCTGTGTTCGACACACTGCACAGCACTGGGTGCGAACCCTACACTCTTATATACAGTGATCAGTATGAACATTATGGGCACCTACCTAGTGGCCGGTATGTCCACCTCTGACACGGATAACAGCGGCGATGCGTCGTAGCACGGAAGCAGTCAGGCATTGATAGGTCGCTGGAGGGAGTCAGCACCTCAGCTGCACACACAAGACGCACAATTCCCGTAAATTCCGGGATGGAGCGCGATGAACTCAGACGCCACGTTCAATCACATCCCAGATGTATTCGATAGGGTTCAGATTTGGCGAGTTGGAGAGCCAGCGGATCAATTGGAGCTCGCCACTGTGTTCCTCGAACCACTCCAACACACTCCTGGCATTGTGACACAGCGCATTATCTTGCTGAAAAATGCCACTGCCGCCGGAAAATTTGATCGTCATGAATGGGTGTACGTGGTCTTTACCCAGTGTACGATAGTCCTTGGCCATAATGGTGTCTCGCACAAGCTCCACTGGACTCAGGGATACCCACGGGAATGTTCCCCAGATCATAATGGGGCCGCCGCCAGCGTGTCTCCATCCCGCAGTACGGGTGTCAAAGACCTGTTCCCCTGGAAGACAACGGCTTCGCGACCTCCCATCGGCATGATGAAGAAGGTATCAGAATTCATCAGACCATGCAACGCTCTGCCACTTCGCCATCGTCCAGAGCGGATGGTCACGTGCCCATTTCAATCGTAGTTGCCGATGTCGTGGTATTAACATTGGCGCATGCGTAGGTCGTCGGTGCGATTGCAGTGTTCGGTGCACTGTGGTCAGACACTCGTGTACTCTGCCCAGCATTCAAGTGTGATGCTAGTTCCGTCACAGTTCGTCACCTGTCCTATTTTGCCAGTCTGCCAAGCCTACGGCGTCAGAAATCTGGAATGAGTAGTGGCCGCCCAACACCACGACCTCTAGACATGGTTTCACCTTGGTTTCGCCACATGTTGAAGACATTGAGCACTTATCCAACATCCGATAAGTCCTGCAGTTTCCAAAATGCTCGTGGCGAGCCTCCGGGCTATCACAGTCTGCACTTGGTCTAACTCAGGTAGATTCCGCGCGTTCCCCATTCTACACACGGACAGCACACTGACTGATACTACATGCACAGTGCGTGTATCTGACCAGCGGTCATTCCTCGCCTTGTGACGCTGCTATCGCCTGGACGGGTTTATATGGATAGTAGGTCGGTAGTCTCAATGTTCTGGCTGATCAGAGTTTTTAACCTCTATAGGGGTTGGACAAAAATGTGGTAACACCGCGAGAGGTACATGCTTCAACAAAGGCGCAGATGCTGACCAAGCCTGCAGATAGCACTGTTGTGTTTGACCACCGGCGGCACCCGTCTACAGTGTCCTCAAAACGATGCAAGTATCTATCGTGGTCAGAACAGTCTTGTGTGTAGTTGTGAGTGCATTATGTTGGAGCTCAATGAATTCTAACGTGGGCTAATCCTCGGTGCTTGTATAGTGCGTGCTTCTGCAACCAAGGCAGTCGAATTGTTTGGTATATCAAGAAGCTCTGTATCGAAGATTTAGACTGGATACAGGGGAAGCGGAAAAAAGTCATCCGCTAATTCACAACGCTGACGGAAGTGTGCGTCGAGTGACCATGAGACACGGCCATTGAAAAGGACTGTCACGCAAAATAAGAGGACGACAGCTGCAAAAGTCAATTATTCAAAAACATTCTTAATCGCATTTATTATTATTATTATTATTTTTATTATTATTATTATACCGCCAACCGGTTTCAACCGGACGTAGGGGTCATCTTCTGGGCGTTCACGCCAATGGTCGACTGCTGGTGGTGTCACTCCTGTCTAAATAACGGCAGGAAACTATCCATGGATACAGATGGATAGTTTCCTGCCGTTATGTAGACAGGAGTGAGACCACCAGCAGTCGACCATTGGCGTGAACGCCCAGAAGATGACTCCTACGTCCGGTTGAAACCGGTTGGCGGTATAATAATAATAATAATAAATGCGATTAAGACTGTTTTTGAATAATTGATTAACGAATCTCCACAACCCTGTTCTGCAAAAGCTGCAAAAGTCTCTGCAGAACTGAATGTCACGAGGGTGAAAGGTCGTATCACCCTCTCAGCACAAAAAAAAAAAAAACACGAACGAAGCTCAGAAACAGGAAACTGCAAGACGAGCTCCAATTCCAAAACCACTCGCCAGTGATGCAGATGCCCGTAGCAGTAAAGTGTCGTGCCGAACCCATCAAATGTGGACTGTACAGCAATGGAAGAAAGTAATGTGGTCGAATGTGTCTTGTTTCGCACTGCTTCCGACTTCTGGCGTCTCAAGAATGAAAAATGGTGGGGGCTTGATGAATGATTTGGGCAACCACATCGTGGTATTCCATGGACCCCATGCTTACTCTGCAAGGTCGTATTACTGCTAAGGATTGTGTGTCCAGTTGGGCAGATACGGTCCACCTCATGGTTCATCGTTTGTTCCCCGATGGCGATGCTGTGTTACAAGACGATGGGCCCCTGGTCACACAGTTCGCATCGTCGAAGAATGATTTTGTGAGCACGATGATGATGCGTCGCATCACCCTTGCCACCACAGTCCCCGGTCTCAGTATTAAAGAGCCTTTGTGGTCTACTTTGAAGCTAAGTTTGCGTGATCGCTATCCATTTCCATCATTATTACCTGAACTTTTCATAATTTTGCAGTAAGAATGGTACAAGATTGCTCTAAAGCTCATACAGGATCTGTATTTATCGATCCCGAGACGGTTATAGAGGGTTCCTACGCGGTATCAGGTACAGTAGTATGTTCTGTTTCTAGTGTTTCCATATTTTTCTCCACCCTGTTCCGGCATAACATCAAGAGCCGACACGTCGTCCTGGAACGTTGCAGCAGAGAGGGCTGTGAGACGACGTCAGCCAATAGAACGCTGACTAAGACGACACCACGACAGGAGCGGCACCTATACGAAGAGAACATGAGCGCCGCTCCAGCTAGCCGCGGCGGCACTAGAGGACAAACCGTGACTTACGAACTGTTGTGTTTTGCTTGCATTGAAATTGTATATACCTAAGGACGTTGTTTATTTGCATGTCGCCAGTTGCTTGCGACACCTCTTTGTGAAAACGCAAGGTTAAGTATTGTCAATTTAACTTGCTGTAATAAACTCCATTAATAAGATTTGCTTGAATTGTTGTCTAGCTATCCGAGAAACCAGCTTCATAGGCACCGTATATTAAACGAGTGGGCAGGAAACGATTCCAACAATTCTCTTCGTCGTAGTGACATTTTCATAAAGCAGTCAGCTACTACTTTTATTTTGCAAGGATATTCTTTTTAATAAATGCACCAGAAAAGTAACACACTGACCAACACATCATCTTGCTCGATGTAGCGCATTTAAACAAAATAATCTCTCATACACAAAAGAGACTAACTTCTTTTGGGACATGGGATGGATACAACGTGAAAGATGTCTGAGCTTCTATTGGGCACTTTGTAACGTAGTTCTACTAGCTACATTTACTGCAGTGATTCTTTTTCCAATTAAGACATACGCGTTTCACGCGCAGGTGTGTACAAGCATGGCGCTGGCTAACAAACATCCTCGGGATTTATGACGCCATTAACGCCACCTTTATAGCATAGCGTCCATATTTATCAACTGCAGCCAGATTACGCAAAACAGTACGTGCCGCCAAACGCAGTGAGGTGCACGAAAACTGCTGCACGAGCATTTGGGGGAAAGGGGGGGAGGGGGGGGGGGGAGAGAGGCGCCGGCAGTTGTCGATGGAAGCCAGCGGAGAGGATCTAACCCGCGTATGGCTTTTTGTAGGCCTCAGTAGAGCGTTCTCTCGTTCAACTGAAGTACCAGTTCTCTACGTCGACGGTAACTCCGCACTCGATCATTCCTAAGAAGAGGTGGCTTCAGCGAATAACAACCTTAACTCAGAAAGCTTTATCTCGTACTCACAGGCTAATGCGTGTTTTAATCTCACTAGGGAACAATGAGTATTGGAGGTCGGAAGGGCTCTTTCGCTCGTATTTCGTTCCCGTTTTGAGTATGCAATTATCTCGATAATCTGTGTTACTACAGCAGTTTCAGACACTTCTAAAGTAATATTAATGGGTTTATTTATGAAATAACTTTTCCCCTTCGTCACCATTTTCTATTTTCTTACTTTTCCACGACGCCTTTCGGGAAATGATTCCCAGTAATAGTGACTGGTAGTAGAACCGTTATTTCATAGGCAAATCCATTGCTTTTACAGTTTCCGGCTTTCGTCAACTATTTCAAATAGATAAAATAAAATAACATATATTATTTTATTCAGACTGGATCTTGTCTACTCCGCAGCCGTTAAGGATGTTGATGTATAACGCAACCAGCCAAAAAAATTTTTTAAAATATCATTTCAATTCCGTAACCGGTTTCGGACAATTATGCCCATCTTCAGGCGGCTAACGTTTCCGACTACTTTAATATTTACGACAACGTCATATCGTCAGGTTCTGCGCTTCGCAAGAACTTTGGAATATTTTCATTGCCCTATATGTAGTTCGATGGAAAAGATGTTAATATGCCTGCATTTAATTAGATACAAGGTAAAACATACGTTCATATGTTAACAGTAAGTGGACGAACGAAAGCAAGACAAAGCGCCGTCCACTGGAACATATGTAAGTGCATACAACTGTTTCACCTTATATCTAATCAAGTGCAGAAATATTAGCAACTTTTTACTATCGAAACCTCCCATGAAGCGATGAAAATATTCAAATGTTCCTGTATCCCAGCAGAGATAGCAGCATTTTGGATTGCATAAAGTGGAATAATTCTGATTTTCAGGTGTGTTTTATGTACTACATCAATGGTCAAAAGTCCAAGTCATATACCTCCTTCCCCTTTTGCGTTATCCGCCATCTTGAAAAAATCGCTAAGAAATCGCATTTTCTTCAGTGGCATTTTAGGCAAAAATAGACCATTATCAGTTTTACAGATCATTGAATTTCCTGCTAGTTTCATATATATGTGTGTTCATTGTGGATTCGAATCATGTGGTAACGCACCGGAGGTTGAATTCGACACGGAAGAAGACTAGCTAGATAATCCACTGCCTACTGATCGAAGTGATGGGTTGTGTAAACATCAACTACATTGTAACCAAGAATTATTAACTTTATATATCATTAAAAATTGAATATAAGATGTATTTTTAAACTGTGTTTTAAAATGTTGAAAATTTGTGTTTTTCTTTTTCAAAAGTAGTTACATCCAGAAATTATGTGTCTCTCACGAACTACGTGTATATATCGCATACACGACGACTTAAAGATGAAATTACGTTCAGGAATTCTATTTTTGAATGTGGATTGTAATTTCAGTTTCGACCCCGCTTTCTCTAAAGTTGTTAATGCAACATTTATCGGCGTGTATAGGAAGCAATTACGAATATTTTGTATGAATCTTGAAGGAGATTAAATCCTCTGAAACACTGGCTATTAAATATTCTGCACGCAACTGCACTAATTTATTCTGCACGCAACTGCACTAAAAAAATTATGAAGGCGAAATCACTAACCTAGCTAACGTCTTGCAGTTTTTAACATTTTTGCAGATTTTCACAGCCTTGTATCTCAATAGCTGTTCCGACTTTTCCAATGTTGTATACGAAACTTGCTGGAAATTTAATGATCTTTAAAACTGATAATGGCATATTTTTGCCGAAAATGCACTGGAAGCTAGTACTGAGGAAAAATTGAAAAAAGTGCTATTTCGTAGCGGTTTTTTCAAGATGGTAGATAACGCACAAGGAGGTCTAAAACTTCAATTTTTTACGAGAGGAGTAATAGATTCACCATACCTGAAAATCAGAAATACTTCATCTCTTGCAGTCCAACCCCGTTTTTCAGACATATCTGTGCTGGGCTATTGTGCCGTGCGGGAGCTCACGACATAACGTTGACCTAAACATTAAAGTAATCCGAAACGTTAGCCATCTGGAGATGCGAATTATTCATAGAAACCGGTTATGGCACTGAAATAACTTATTTTGCAAAATATTTGTCGCTAGTTGTGTTTTTGATCAATTTTTGCGGTAGCCTATGTGTGAGTATAATGGAATTTTGCATGCATGTATTCTCGTATCCGAGAAAAGTCAAACAGAATCAAATTCACAGAGGTAGGACTTATTGTAATTATTGCAAACAAATTCCGATTTCATTCTTCTTCATGTGAGTATGTTGGAAAGAGATCCGCCCCCTCCCCCTCTCCCACCGAAACAAGTTGCTATTACTTCGATGGCTTGCTAGAGCGCAGCAAGTAACAGATAAGTCACAGAGACAACTAGGATTGGTCAGAAACTGGTAACACGCATAAACAGGGAACTATTACACTACTAATTTTCGTATTAATGTGATCCGTGGTGATTTGAACAAAATTCATTTTCAATAGTATAATTAAGAATATGGCGAACCTACGTTTCTAGCATTTGAAGTCTTAGAGAAAGCTTTTGACAGTATTGACTGGAATACTCTTTCAAATTCGGAAGGTGGCAGAGGTCAAATACAGGGAGCGAAAGGCTATTTACGATTTGTACAGTAACCAGATGTCAGTTAAAAGAGTCGAGGAGCATGAAAGGGAAGCAGTGGATGGGAAGCGAGTGAGACAGGGTTGTAGCCTATCCCCGATGTTATTCAATCTGTGTATTGAGGAAGCAATAAAGGAAACAAAAGCAAAATTTGGAGTAGGTATTAAAATCCATGGAGAAGAAATAAAAACTTTGAGGTTTGCCGAAGACTTAAATCTGTCAGAGATAACAAAGGACCTGGAAGAGCAGTTGAACGGAATGGACAGTGTCTTGAAAGGAGGATATAAGATGAACATCAACAAAAGCAAAACGACGATAACGGAATGTAGTCGAATGATGCTGAGGGAATTAGATCAGGAAATGAGACCCTTAAAGTAGTAAATGAGTTTTGCTATTTGGGGAGCAAAATAACTGAGGATGGTCGAAGTAGAGAAGATATAAAATGTAGGCTGGCAAAGAAAGTGTTTCTGAAGAAGAGAAATTTGTTAACATCGAGTATGGATTTAAGTGTCAGGAAGTCGATTCTGAAAGTATTAGTGAGGAGTGTAGCCATGTATGGATGTGAAACATAGACGATAAATAGTTTGGACAAGAAGAGAATAGAAGCTTTCGAAATGTGGCGCTACAGAAGAATGCTGAAGATTAGATGGATAGATCACATAACTAATGAGGAGGTATTGAATAGAATTGGGGAGGAGTTTGTGGCACAACTCGACTAGAAGAAGAGGTCGGTTGGTAGGACATGTTCTGAGGCATCAAGGGATCACCAATTTAGTACTGGAAGGGCAGCTTGGAGGGTAAAAATCGTAGAGGGAGACCAAGAGATGAATACACTAAACAGATTCAGAAAGATGTAAGTTGCATTAGGTACTGGGAGATGAAGAAGCTTATACAGGATAGAGTAGCATGGAGAGCTGCATAAAACCAGTCTCAGGATTGAAGACCACAACAACAACATCGTCTTAGTGGTTCAAGCGTTACAGTGTGGGGAGCCATAATACTGCATGGGCATACTGACCTCAAAGTCATTTAACATTGAACACTCACTATCGATGTTACTGGACACGGTACTCCTTCCCAACGTGCTTCCTTCCCCACGTACGTGTTTTCAGGGTGCGTCCGTCCCTTACTTCATTTTTATGGATGGCAGTGCGTGGAGAAGTTTAAAGTGGAACGACCACTTAAAACTAATCACAGTTAAGTCAGATGCCAGACTGAAATTCAGTACAAGTTTCCACGGGAAATGCAGCACACCCATAAAGAAGGTAGCTTAAGAAACCGTCGTTCCACCAATAGCCAAATTTTACTCGTCAGTCTGGGGCACCTACGACATAGCATTGATGGAGGAAATACAGAAGATCCAAAGAACAGCAGCGCCTTTCATCAGAAGTTCGTTCAGTAAGCGCAAACTCGTCCAGGAGATGATTAGCCAATTGCAGTGCCAAACGCTGCAAGAGAGGCGTTGTATTGATGTGGCTTGCTGTTAAAATTCGGAAAGAGTACGCGTCTTGTAAGAGTCAACCAATGTACGAGGCCTATTCGGAAAGTAAGGTCCGATCATTCGCAAAATGGAAACCACCGTGAAAATAAAAAATGTTTTATTTGCACCAGTTAGTTACACCTTACAGCTACTTCTGTAAATAGTCGGCGCTCCGATTTATACATTTGTCGCAGCGTTGTACCAACTCTCCAATACCCTCGTCATAGAAGGAAGCCGCCTGTGCTTCCTGCCAATTCTCTACCCTGGTCTGCAGCTCGTTTTCTGTGCCATAACGTTGCCTTCGTAGCTATCGGTTCATGTGAGCAGAGCTGAAACTCACAGAGCCACTTACGGGTTCTGTTGTGGGTGATCAAACACTTCCCATCGAAAACGCTGCAGGAGCGTCTTCATTCCCCCTTCAGAGTGCGCCCGAGTATTGTCACGCAGAAGCAAACGTATGACAGTAATGTAATGTGGGCTGCATGACATCAGGCGAAGTGTCACACCAGGCCCTCATACTTGGCGGTAGACACTAATATTCTAAGCATATTTAAGTGTTCACTGTGCGCTCAGAACTGAAAAGAGCGACGTGACGTGAAGGACGGGCATACTAGAGACACTACCCAACACGTCTGTGCAAAGCTTCATCGGATCTTCACTGCGGTTTCCTTTTCGCGTCTTATCGGATCTTGCTTTTCGAATAGCCCTCGTAGGTTGGTCTCTCGTACATTGTTGATGTTGTTGTTGTTGTGGTCTTCAGTCCAGAGACTGGTTTGATGCAGCTCTCCATGCTACTCTATCCTGTGCAAGCTTCTTCATCTCCCAGTACTTACTGCAACCTACATCCTTCTCAATCTGTTTAGTGTATTCAGCTCTTGGTCTCCCTTTACGATTTTTACCTGCACGCTGCCCTCCAGCACTAAATTGGTGATCCCTTGATGCCTCAGAATATGTCCTACCAAGCGATCCCTTCTTCTAGTCATGTTGTGCCACAAAGTTCTCTTCTCCCCAATTCTATTCAATATCTCCTCGTTAGTTATGAGATCTACAAATCTAATCTTCAGCATTCTTCTGTAGCACCACATTATTTATCGTCCATGTTTCACTTCCATATATGGCTACACTCCATACAAATACTTTCATAAACGACTTCCTGACATCTAAATCTATACTAGATGTTAACAAATTTCTCTTCTTCAGAAACGCTTTCCTTGCCATTGCCAGTCTACATTTTATAGCCTTTCTAATTCAACCATCATCAGTTATTTTGCTCCCCAAAGAGCAAAACTCATTTACTACTTTGATCCTCTCATTTCCTAATCTAATTCCCGCAGCATCACCCGATTTAATTCGATTACATTCCATTATCCTCGTTTTGCTTTTGTTGATGTTCATCTCATATCCTCCTTTCAAACACGGTCCATTCCGTTCAGCTGCTCTTCCAGGTCCTTTCCTGTCTCTGACAGATTTACAATGTCGTTAGCAAACATCAAAGTTGTTATTTCTTCTCCATGGATTTTAATTCCTCCCCAATTTTTTTTTGTTTTGTTTCCTTTACTGCTTGCTGAATATACAGATTGAATAACATCTGGGATAGGCTACAACCCTGTCTCACTCCGTTTCCAACCACTGCTTCCCTTTGATGTCCCTCGACTCTTATAACTGCCGTCTGGTTTCTCCACAAATTGTAAATAGCATTTCGCTCCCTGTATTTTACCCCTGCCACCTTCAGAAATTGGGAGAGAGTATTCCAGTCAACATTGTCAAAAGCTTTCTCTAAATGTACAAATGCTAGAAACGTAGGTTTGCCTTTCCTTAATCTATTTTCTAAGATAAGTCGTAGGGTCAGTATTGCCTCACGTGTTCCAATATTTCTACGGAATCCAAACTGATCTTCCCCGAGGTCGGCTTCCACCAGTTTTTCCATTTGTCTGTAAAGAATTCGTGTTAGTATTTTGCAGTCGTGGCTTATTAAATTGATAGTTCGGTAATTTTCACATCTGTCAACACCTGCTTTCTTTGGGGTTGGAGTTATTATATTCTTCTTGAAGTCTGAGGGTATTTCGCCTGTCTCATATATCTTGCTCACCAGATAGTAGAGTTTTGACATGGCTGGCTCTCCCACGGCTATCAGTAGTTGTAATGGAATGTTGTCTACTCCCGGGGCCTTGTTTCGACTTGGGTCTTTCAGTGCTCTGTCATACTCTTCACGCAGTATCATATCTCCCATTTCATCTTCATCTACATCCTCTTCCCTTTCCATAATAGTGTCCTCAAGTACATGGCCCTTGTATAGACCCTCTGTATGCTCATCCACCTTTCTGCTTTCCCTTCTTTGCTTAGAAATGAGTTTCCAACTGAGCTCTTGATATTCATACAAGTGGTTCTCTTTTCTCCAAAGGTCTCTTTAATTTTCCTGTAGGCAGTATCTATCTTACCCCCTAGTGATATATGCCTCTACATCCTTACGTTTGTCCTCTAGCCATCCCTGCTTAGTCATTTTGCACTTACTGTCGATCTCATTTTTGAGACGTTTGTATTCCTTTTTGTCTGCTTCATTTACTGCATTTTTATATTTTCTCCTTTCATCAATTAAATTCTTCTGTTAACCAAGGATTTCTATTAGCCCTCGTCTTTTTACCTATTTGATCCTCTGCTGGATTCACTATTTCATCTCTCAAAGCTACCCGTTCTTCTTCTACTGTATTTCTTTCCCCCATTCTTGTCAATCGTTCCCTAATGCTCTTCCTGAAACTCTCTACAACCTCTGGTTCTGTCAGTTTATCTAGGTCCCATCTCCTTAAATCCCCACCTTTTTGTAGTTTATTCAGTTTTAATCTACAGTTCATAACCAATAGATTGTGGTCAGAGTCCACATCTGTCCCCTCTCGTACATATATATCTCTAAAAGACAATGAAGGTAAAATTATAGAGATTCGAGACCACGTAGACCGTTACCCTTGAAAAACTTAATTGCGACTGGCACCGGAATGGCCGGCCAGTGTGGCCGTGAGGTTCTAGGCGCTTAAATCTGGAACCGCGCGACCGCTACGGTCACAGGTTCGAATCCTGCCTCGGGCATGGGTTGTGTGATGTCCTTAGTTTAGTTAGGTTTAATTAGTTCTAAGTTGTAGGCGACTGATGACCACAGAAGTTGAGTCGCATAGTGCTCAGAGCCATTTGAACCATTTTTGAACCAGAATGGGGGGAAGCGACAGTGGATTGCATAGTACTCTCCGCCACATACCGTAAGATGGCTTGCGGAGTATAGACGTATACCTTCAGCATTTTTAATAATTTGTGTTTAAATTTTACATCTAGACTTGGGGCCACGTTTTCGAGCGTTCGCTGACTGAGAAACGTGTCTTTGCAACTCAAGAATATTCACTGTGTTTGTGGGGAAACGCCGGGAAAGACGTCGGAGTCCGGTTGTAATGGAAGCGGTTGCGCAGCAGGAAGAATGGTGTGTGTGGGGGGGGGGGGGGGGGGCGAGATGCAGGCCTACTCGCAGGACACAGACGCGGCGGGCTCTCCGAGGACAAAGCAACCCGCCGCCGTGCAGTGTCGATAAGAACGAAACAATCGCCGCGAACCCCTTCAGTCCCGCCGAATGTGCACGCCTTTGTGTTGCCATGGAAACAAAGCAGCTCCGCCATCTCCGACCAGGCCAAGCTGCCTTTTACTTCCTCCGAGCCGCGAATGCAAGCGGCGCACATTTTCCCACTCCACTTATACGCGTCGCAACCATTTCGAGTACTGCTCCGGGCAAGTACCAATGTTTCGTTCAGCCAGCACTCGGCACGACGCTTTTTCCCGCGTTAAAGGTAGGGCGTCGAATCTCACCTACTGCGTCCATTTGTATTCTCGTCGTTTAAAATCGTTCTGTGCTGGTATAGGTGTATTTTCACAGGAAGCAGTTACATCCATTAAATATCTAGGACTATGCGTACGGACTGCGTTAAAATGGTATGACAGATCCTAGATTGAAATTCATATAAAGAATCAAACAGCGGCCATCCACGAAGAAGGCAGCTTACAAATGGCTCTGAGTACTATGGGACTAAACATCTGAGACCATCAGTCCCTTAGAACTTAACAACTACTTAAACCTAAACCTAATTAACCTAAGGACAACGCACGCATCCATGCCCGAGGCAGAATTCGAACCTGCGACCGTAGCGGTCGCACGGTTCCAGACTGAAGCGCCAAGAACCGCTTGGTCACAGCGGAATTCGTGGTGCATCGTAACAGCTACGCACAACTAACTATCTACAGAGAGAGAAGACACTTCTTACGAAACATGCTTCCCCTGCATCATTCCTCTCTATTGCGACACTTGCTTGAACTGCATACTGCAACCCCATTTAAAATAAACCAAGCTGAAATGTGTGCACTATACTTACTGTTCTTAAATCAGTTGGTTGATGCACTCCTTACTTCTGAAGTGGCAGGAACTGGAAGATTTCTGGCTGTTAATGCTTTGTCTCTGACAGTAGCCACTAATAGTAGTAATAATAATAATAATTATTATTATGCTGTGTACAGCAGTGTAATAGCCCTTTGTATGCACTGCTGTGTTGTGCTCTCAATTAATTCATTTATCTGTCTCGAAGAGAGTAATGAGGGAATTTCAGGACTACTGCATTTACAATTGGAGAAGATTTTTTTCTTGAGATATTTAGCGTTTGTTACGTTTATGTCTCACTTCTATCATCAGCTATGTTCGGGACAAAGCACAACATGTGTGTGTAGTGGGAGGACAATGTGAGGAACCCGTAATGTCCACTGCATTAATGCGACTTACTGAGAAAAAGTAATTGTTGTCAACTTATATAATCAATGTTAGAGTCTTACAGAACTGTGATAATAGTAATGAACTTTTGAAAATAATTTACACTCCTGGAAATTGAAATAAGAACACCGTGAATTCATTGTCCCAGGAAGGGGAAACTTTATTGACACATTCCTGGGGTCAGATACATCACATGATCACACTGACAGAACCACAGGCACATAGACACAGGCAACAGAGCATGCACAATGTCGGCACTAGTACAGTGTATATCCACCTTTCGCAGCAATGCAGGCTGCTATTCTCCCATGGAGACGATCGTAGAGATGCTGGATGTAGTCCTGTCGAACGGCTTGCCATGCCATTTCCACCTGGCGCCTCAGTTGGACCAGCGTTCGTGCTGGACGTGCAGACCGCGTGAGACGACGCTTCATTCAGTCCCAAACACGCTCAATGGGGGACAGATCCGGAGATCTTGCTGGCCAGGGTAGTTGACTTACACCTTCTAGAGCGGAAGACGGCCTAACGGTGTGCGGGACCGTAGCCCAGCTTCATGGAGACGGTTGCGAATGGTCCTCGCCGATACCCCAGGAGCAACAGTGTCCCTAATTTGCTGGAAAGTGGCGGTGCGGTCCCCTACGGCACTGCGTAGGATCCTACGGTCTTGGCGTGCATCCGTGCGTCGCTGCGGTCCGGTCCCAGGTCGACGGGCACGTGCACCTTCCGCCGACCACTGGCGACAACATCGATGTACTGTGGAGACCTCACGCCCCACGTGTTGAGCAACTCGTCCACGCGGCCTCCCGCATGCCCACTATACGCCCTCGCTCAAAGTCCGTCAACTGCACATACGGTTCACGTCCACGCTGTCGCGGCATGCTACCAGTGTTAAAGACTGCGATGGAGCTCCGTATGCCACGGCAAACTGGCTGACACTGATGGCGGCGGTGCACAAATGCTGCGCAGCTAGCGCCATTCGACGGCCAACACCGCGGTTCCTGGTGTGTCCGCTGTGCCGTGCGTGTGATCATTGCTTGTACAGCCCTCTCGCAGTGTCCGGAGCAAGTATGGTGGGTCTGACACACCGGTGTCAATGTGTTCTTTTTTCTATTTCCAGGAGTGTAGTTTCGTGACTGAAAAACAGTCTTCTTGCTTCCGTGGGGATCCGCAACCTCTAAGTGTTTAATAAAAGAATATGTTGTCCGTTGTAGGCTGTATTGTGCTTTATTAAAATCGTGCTTTAACTAACTTTGGCCTTGAGCCATTATCAGCCATGTTTTTTGCAGATGTCCAAGCGCGTTTGTTTACGCAACTGTGTGAGTTGTTTTGGGAGCCAAGTCTGTTGTGGATGATTTCGTTGGCAGAACCGTTACTAATTTGCTGACGGTGTGCCACTTCGTCAACCGTTAACCGTCTAAGAGACCATTTCACGTGAACGCTCAATGGTTTCTTCATTTGTGGCGGTAAACAGTCGTCCGGCTCCTTCGTCGTGCGTAACACTTGTGCGACCATTTCGGAATTTTTCAATCCATTCGTAGATATTCCATTGTGGCAGAACATTGTTCCCGTGCTGTACCTAAAGTCTTCGATGAATTTCGGCACCTGATACGCCTTCCGACCACAACAAACGGACCTCTAAACGTTGCTCTTCTTTGGTGCAAATAGACAACGGAGCAGCCATGATTGACAGCACGGCAGCGATAACGAAACTAACCTAGCAGCTTTGAAAATTGCAAAGATCTAGCAAGAAATAAACAAAACATGCTTCATCAACGTAAAACGACCGTACTAGCAAAATAAACAAAAATATAACTAAGTTGCGGATAATAATTGACTTACCCTCGTAGATCTATGCGGTCGTTCTACCTCAAATGGTTTCGTATACATGCTATTTGACATTCCTGATATTCGACAGGTTTGATTATAAACAATGATTGATCGTGACGATGATTCAGTGAACAAAATTCCACTAATTATATATTTATCTATCTTTGGAATCGGGTACTAATCTTTGCAGCCAACATTCATTATCTACAAGTTTTCCTTCATTTCGTACAAAACTTTTCTTAATGCGCGTTTTGAGCTTGTAATTCTTTCAGGTGGATACGACTAACATTCGATCAAGTGATGCTGTAGAGCAAATGTAAACGGGCAGTACAGATAAGGATTTAAAAAATCTTAAAACGTGTCGTGTACTATCAATAAAATAATTTGTGACTGGTTAGACGTATCAACTCGGTTTTAGTAACCTCGATTTACATGATGTCGTCTCGTCAAATTTAAAAATGTCTGGTCTCAAACAACGTTATGGAATGTTCCGATAGTGTGACAGTCTCTGTGCAATTGTTTGGAAGGATACATTCGAGTCACAAGATGCGGGATAAACGTTTTGCTGTGCTTAGGAAAAATAGCATGTGGTTTACGCCTCCTCCTTCTCGCTTCTAACATTTGGTGACGGGAGAACCGTACGAACTTCCCCTCACCGATTTCATTCATATTTACAGGCTGTGCAGGACCCGACTACTTCAACACACTTAAACAAGAAGGCGCAACTCACAAACCGTTTTCGAGAGAATCGAGTATAAAAATTTTATGCGCATCTAAAAATTTTGTACGGCGGTTAGTAATCAAGAGGTCCACAGTCGAGAGTGTGAAGTGTTTAGTTTCAGGCTCGCAAGGTCCGAGGATCGAATATCCGTGACTTCATGTCTTCTTTTTCTCTCCACGTAATTGTTATGACTGTCATTATTGAATGAATCATTTATTATTTTCATCCTGAAAGAAGAAGATAATTTTCGTAATGGGATTGGAAGGAAATGTATACACAAGAACTTTTCAAATCAGTACAGTGATTTTATTTATATTATTTTAGCCGGCCGGTGTGGCCGAGTGGTTCTAGGCGCTTCAGTCTGGAACCGCGCGACCGCTACGGTCGCAGGTTCGAATCTTGTCTAGGGCATGGATGTGTGTGAGGTCCTTAGGTTAGTTAGGTTTAAGTAGTTCTAAGTTCTAGGGGACTGATGACCTCCGAAGTTAAAAGTCCCATAGTGCTCAGAGCCATTTGAACCATTTTGTATCATTTTATCTACTTGTGAGGCAAGTATAATGTGTAATCTGTGAAGCATTAGATTAACCAGGATGATAGTGATTTTAGAGAGATGGGGAACGATAATTATAGAGACGTACAGTACTTGTAATGAATGTCGAATCTTTGCATGTGCATGGGTTTTTTTAATGTACCTGTTACAGAACAAACGTAGGTTACATCCTTAAGCGGTGCTCGGCTATCACACAATTTCGCGGCGTACCACGCATATCTGCTCTTAGAATTACGTGGGAATGAAAAAAAAAAAAGAGTATCGGAAGAGAGATTCGATCCACAGACCTAGCGCTTATGAAACTGTGCGCGCGTAAAATATTCAAACTCGATTTCCTCCAAATGGTTGCGCGTTGCGTCTTGCTATTTGCACACGCTGAAGTCCTAGTCTTGTCCTACACAGTCTGGATCTTATCGGTGGCAGGAATTTCGTAGGATTATCCTTGACAGCTGCCCGATGTAACCGGGAAGGAATTGAGCCATGGTTGGTGCGCGTTCTTACTAGTATAGTTATCCGTTTTCTGCTCCGCTGAATTTTCTAAGCTGGGGACGGTTTCAAATCATGGATCGAATCGAATAGTAATATGAGACAGATTCAAAGTTGCCCATCCGCTGTCCTCAGCTCATCGACTAGTATCCGTAGTGAGATCATGAAATCTGAGGGCGCTAGAGTAATGATCATAACAGGACACAATACACTGGCCTCCTTCGCCAGCCGGTCAATCGAGTGCGTGCCGCCCGACCTTAACCACTGCACCAGTCACCATGGCTAGGTACTGTTGGGAACGCGCCACTGTTCGGATCCCTAACACGGGCGATACGTGCATTTGTTTCCCGGCGCCTCTGCGTCGTTCCGTATGGTGGCCATTCCGCAAAGACGGCGAAAAGAGAAACGCAATCGCCATCTGCGTGCGCGCAGCGTAAGGTTTCTGCCGAGTAGTATTGGACGTGCTGCTAGGAGTGAGTCAGCAGCGGACACGCCGTGTGAGCAGAAATTATGCAGTCTGGCGTAACTGCCGCCCGTGCTGCGGCGCGGACTTATCAGCATAGGGATGTCTTACTTGTCATGACAACCCCAAACAGCTTACGTCCAGAAGCAAAATAAAAATTGTATCAAAGAAAAGTTGTTTGGCTGCCAGGCGGACGTTAACCAGCATGATTTCCTTCCTTGTAACTTTCTTCGTTATGAAGATATCAACAGCAGAACGTCTGTTTCAAATATCACCTTATATTTTTTATTCGGTAATTCACTTCCGGTGGCGGAGCGGTTCTAGGTGCTACAGTCTGGAACCGCGCGACCGCTACGGTCGCAGGTTCGAATCTTGCCTCGGGCATGGATGTGTGTGATGTCCTTAAATTAGTTCGGTTTAAGTAGTTCTAAGTTCTAGGGGACTGATGACCTCAGAAGTCAAGTCCCATAGTGCCCTGAGCCATATGAACCAATTCACTTCCTCTCCACAAGACCTGTTCATAAACGTATCGTAGTGTACGATTTACGTAAACATGACGTTATTAAAAACGTAAGAGAAAACTGAACTTGTCCCTCTGGTGCTAGCACAAAATCGCGCTGATCAACAAAAATATCCCCCAGACGACGATGGTTGCATTTCCTTCAAAAATTTGCTCAATATTCTATCATCATTAGCCGAAATGGCAAAATATCATCCAATCTGGTCACCCGAGAAGTACTCAGTTATTATGAATACCAATTCCTACACATAACGACAGGCATTTTGGGGGAGGGTTCTCTGGCAAGTGGAGGGTGTGTGTGATGACAACGCATTATATAGTACGTTCGTTTCTAAAAGTTTATTATTATTATTATTATTATTATTATTATTATTATTATTAGGGGCAGCTTGAATTCAGCCGAACCCTCTACTGCACCCTGCATCCGTTCCTCCCCCTTTCGTCCAAAATCAGTTTCGCTTTGTATTACTTTAGCTGAAGCCAGCAATTCCATGCAAATTAAATCTTGAAATATGTATGAATTCATGCACTATATTATGACCAAATACGCACAGCTAAAGGAAAAAAATGCAATGTCAGAATTCAACCTATTATTTTGATATATTTTATTTTATTTTGAAACAGTGTTTAACAATCAGGTTTTCTAATTTCTCAACTGATAAATAACAATTCAAATTCTCTTCATTTGGGCTCATGCATTCTTCTGCCCGGATATTCTTTAATGTAAAAACTGATCTTCCTTACGTTGCAAGAGGTGACAGATGCATAATTAAATGAGGAAAGTTTCGGAAAGTTAAGGTTCAATAGTTCCAGATCCTTTGAATTTTCGCTACCAAAAATTGTTCTAGCTTTCTTGTGGAAAAGACATCTCTTTATTCCAAAAGCTCTGTCGGTACTAGCCATGATGTCCTAAAAAATTAGCGTTCGTCCATTCCTGATCATTTCCTCCTCACAAAACCAGACTGAAAGTAGTAGTGTGTAGAATGACCTTGGAGGATGGTTCAAATGGCTCTGACCACTATGGGACTTAACATCTGAGGTCATCAGTCCCCTAGAACTTAGAACTACTTAAACCTAACTAACCTAAGGATATCACACACATCCATGCCCGAGGCAGGATTCGAACCTGCGACCGTAGCGGTCGCGCGGTTCCAGCCTGTCAACTACATCTTTCGTTGAGCCGAGAAGATCTTTTATTCTTGGTTTGTCCGGTGTTCTGCTGGATATCAGCGTCTTTCTTGCACGATATTTCAGTGACGTATTTCGTAACCTTCATCAGATACGACCCGAGGCTGCTCCTCGAGAGCAGCCGAATTCGCTGGGCTTACACCCGGTTTACTAAGAAGATTCAGCGCCCGGTGGCGCTCTGTCTTCTGGTTGAACTTACCTTGAGTCTCGAAAAAGGCTTTATTTTGCTTTGGTGTGTGGGGACGTTGTATGCCCCGATGTATATTTGGTGGTGGGAGGGGCGTTTTTTTTTATTTATTTTTTTTTATTTTTTTTTTATTTTACTTAGATGGTGATGGTTGTTGCAGTGAGTTTTTGGCTCACGCAGAATTGGTTACTGAATTGGCGATGAATTGTGCTAATGGCTGCTTTTTGACGGGGCTGTTCTTCCCCGACAAGTGAGTTTATGAGATGAAATGTTGATTGATGGCATGATTCGTAGAAGTATGTGGATTTATGGTTGATGATATGATATGATGGATAATGGATGACCAAGCATGACTCTGACTTCCTCATTGCTGCAGTACCACGGTACGTTGGCTATTATTCGTAGTGCTTCGTTTTGTAATCTTTCTATTTTGATTTTTCCTGCGGTTGAAAGTCCTCTAGTTTTTAGGAGCGGATATAATTGTAGCAGTCTTGCCTGCTCCTCGAGTGGACCTGGTGCAGTATTTATGTCTGTGGCCTTCTCCCTCCACCGGCGGTTGCAGGCGTTCCCTCTGCGGTCCGCGCCCGCTCGCTGCGACCACTCGAGGAGCATTCTCAGGTCGCACTGATGAAGGTTGCGAGCTACGTTACCAAATTATCGTGCAAGAACGACGCTGATATCCGGTAGAACATCCGACAACCCAAGATATCATTAGATCGCCGGGAAAGCCTGAAGAGTTACATCTTTTATTCTGTTGCTGTTGTCTCCTCCCATCACCACCATACACAGAAGAAATCCTCCCAGCACCCTTTAACCGTGAGAGCTCACAGGATCAGCGATGAAGAACTACAATACGTCAGGTCCATTTTTCGAGCCAGTGGTTACAGGATGTAGATAATCAATAAAACTATGGCTGCGAAGGATGAAGGCAATAGGGAAGTGCGAAAGGAAGCACAAAACATAAACAGATGGTTCAAATGGCTCTGAGCACTATGGGACTTAACATCTGAGGTCATGTCCCCTAGACTTACAACTAACCTAAAGACATCACACATATCCATGCCCGAGGCAGGATTCAACCCGCGACCGTAGCAGCAGCGCGGTTCCGGAGTGAAGCGCCTAGAACTGCTCGACGACAACGGCCGGCTACAAAACATAAACCTAGTACCATATTGATTGGCGACTCCATGGCGTGTTGCGTGCATTACGACCAAATAGCGGATAGAATTGGAAGGAAAATCAGCATTGGCCGTATTTTGTTGTTTTATTGTCAGCAAAATCGATTTTCGGTCACTTAGTGGCCATCCTCAGTGCTAGAAGTTAAAAAGTTTATGTCTGCTTTTATTTCATATGGGTCCCACTGCTATTATAAATTATGTAAAATCAAATTATTTTAATTAGTATTCAAAACCGGTTGCTTGGCAGTTTTATTACTGTTTTATCAATCTGTGAATGTATGTATGGGTTCTGACCCATTGATGATGTGGAAGCGTACAACCAGTGTTATAAAAAATGTTAGCTTGCCAAATGGAACGAATGATATGTACATCATCGCGTCGTTAAATATAACAAAATTGTTAGTCTACACCCTCAAAACTTTTTTTGTTGTTGTAATGAATATTGTTCCATGGCATTTGAATTGTTACTAGGTGGTATTTTTCGTACTATTACTATTTCTTATAAATTTGACTCCTCAGTTTTAACGTAATATTTTACCTAAATTAAGAACGATATACTTCTAACTTCCCACGCAAAGTTGTGGGTACTACGTTTTACATTAAGCAACCGTGTATGTTTGATGTCATGTATGTATGGGTTCTGACCCAGTGCTTATGCAGAAGCGTATAACCATTGTTATAATAATGTTAGTTTGTCCAAAAGGACAAACGAGATGTACATCATGTCGGTTAAATAAGATAACAAAATTGTCTACACCTTCAAAACTTTTTTATAATGAATATTGTGTTTCACGGCATTTTAATTATCACGTAATGGCATTTTCGTACTATTACTATTTTTTATATATTCGACTCCTTAATCCTTACGTAAATCACGAACGTTGTACTTCTAACTTCCCACGTCAGATGGCGGGTACTATGTTTTTTAAAAAACTGTGTTATACCTCATTTCATGTTATTCATATGTTATTCTTTTTCCTTTTCTTTTTCTCTTTTACTTCTCCTGCACTCTGACAACTTACTATCGATCTGTCTTATGTTTTGTAAGTTGGTTTTTTAAAAGACAATACGCCAGTGTATTTTAGATGTTTCCTTCCCCCTTCGTCTGCTATGTTTTTTACGTACATTTTAAATTTGAATTACTTCACGAGTCGCAAATGCACAATAGGTATTTTGTGTTAATATCTTGCAAAACCAGTAATATTAAGTCTTCACGTGACACATGTCACATAGAGGGCGTTCCAAGCCCTGTCACACCGAGGTCTGCTGTACAGGTGCATGTAAACAGCGGCCTAAGTTTATGTGATCGCTCTAAGCTTGTGGTTATAGCTTGATACCAGTGCCTACCAATTTTAATTGTATATTACAGGTATGTTCCCACCAACTGTTATGTTCATACGCAGATGTAGATGTGATTTTCGGTTTTATACTCTCTGATCGTTATGTGAAAATTTTTAACTTCTAGCACTGAGGATTGTCATTAAGTGACCGAAAATCGATTTTTCTGACAATAAAACTACAAAATACGGCCAATGCTGATTTTCCTTCCAATTCTATCTAGTACCATATGTTCAAGAGGTCACCAAACTTGTGAGCAAAATTGCCCGCCGAGCAGATATCGAGCACATTTTTCGAAGCATAAAGAGAACAACAGGTGTTCTTGGCTCAACACTTCATGCACATGCTGCTGGAGTTTACGAAATCAGGTGCGAGTTGGGCGAGACAGGGCAACCCATCAGCAAACGGGAATTTAAATATGAAAGATATATACGACTAAAACAACACAGCAAATCAGCGGCGGCAAAACACGAGGATGAGTGTGGCAAACAGATGGAATGGTGGCGAAATAGACTCTTACCTTCAGGAGGAGGATTAGAGAGGCGACGGAAATAGCCTAGCGACCTGCCATCATGAACAGAGAGGACGAGTACAGACTTGGGGCGTCGTGGCTGCCAGCAGTAACAGTGCTACGGAAAGGCAACTCAAGCGAAGAAACACACACAGGCGCGCGAAAGACCGCAGCGGCCGCAAGTACAGGGAATAGTGGCATGCCTCAGCCGGCATTAGGCTGCTGGCAAACAGCGCAACGTCACAGCTGCCGTCCGTTTCCCATTCGCCTATTTCCACCAGTGGCAATAAACCAATGAAAAGAGCAATAAGGACGTCTAACACGCTTCTTCCCCATCCTCAATAGCCTATAATAGTCCCATAACAGCCTCTTCCGCCAGTATATAACAATCAAACTTTTCTCCTTTAGCAGTATATTTTCGATTATTCCCTTTTGAGAGAGCGATTGAACTTGAGTAGTCATCATGTCGTCTTCTTTCCAAATTCTGTTCATGCGTTCAGTGTGTTCTCTCTTGCGTTCTTCCGACTATCTTTTTCCCGTTCTGTTCTCCGTACGTTCTTGTTTAAGCGTGTGTTTCTTTATTATGTTTCTAAACTGTTCTCTATTGTTTATGTTGTCTTGTGTGATCCCCAGTTCTTTAATGTCTTCTTCTGCTTCAGTGATCCACTTTGTCTTGTTTTTGCTCTTGTTTACTATCTCAAAGATTTGTCTTGTGAGCCTGCTTTTATTCATCCTGCTGATATGTCCATAAAATTTTATCCTTCTCTTTGTAATGGTGTCTGTTATTGTTTCTGTGTCTTTGTAAATCTCTCTAGTTGGCCTCTTCATCCAAATTCCTTCCCGAAACACTGGTCCATATATTTTCCTCAAAATTTTTCGTCCCTGCTTATCAGTCTCTCTGATCTTCGTATTACCGTGAATCACTGTAGTTTCTGCAGTATAAAGTGCTTCTGGCAGGACTGCTGTGTTGTAATGTCTTAGTTTCGCATCGACAGAAATTTCTTATTATAGTGATTCCAAGTGAGCTTATATGGTTTTTGTAATATGGAGATTCCATCTTTATTGGCTATTGAGTTCAGTCCTGATGGTTGGATTATCTCTCCCAGATATCAGAAGTGGACAACTTGTGCCACTTTCCCGTATTGAGTAGTAATGGGGAGATTATCTACAGGTTTGTTTTCCAAATACTGTGTTTTCTCGCAGGAGATTTGTAGCCCAGTTTTCTGTGAGATTTCGCATAGTTTTTCCAATGCAAGTTTGGCTTCCTCTCCATTGCTCGTTAGAATGGCAAGATCGTCTGCGAAGGCCAGACACTTCACCGTAATTCTCTGCTGTTTTTTAATCCCAAGCTGAATTCCTTTTATTTCCTTTTCCCATGTCCTCACAATTTTTCCAGAACCATGTTAAACAGAAGCGGGAACATTCCATCTCCTTGGCAGACACCAGTATGCAAATGAAATGGTTCTGATGTTTCTCTCATGAATTTAACTTTGGAGGTTGTATCTGTTAATGCCTGTTGAATAAATGACCCAGTTTTCCTGTCAATCCTGAACTACTCTAAAGTGTGAAACAATGTTTGGCTATTGAATCGTAAGCCTTTTTGAAATCGACAAAAGTTACCACAGTATTTCGACATCTCATTTGCAAAATTGTTTTTAGTTCCATACCTGTTCGATACAAGGTAGGCCTTTGCGAAACTCTGCCTGATACTCCCCTATTAGCTGGCCCGCTTGTTGTTCTAGGTGCTACAGTCTGGAACCGCGCGACCGCTACGGTCGCAGGTTCGAATTTTGCCTCGGGTATGGATGTGTGTTATGTCCTTAGGTTAGTTAGGTGTAAGTAGTTCTAAGCCATTTTTTGTTGTTCTAGTCTGTTTAACAGGGCCTTTGAAAGAACTGACGATGTGGTCACAGACCCAGAACACCTTTATTGTTCAAATGTCTGTGAATTCCTAAGGGGCCAAATGGTTGAGGTCATCGGTCCCTAGACTTACACACTATTAAACTAACTTACGCTAAGAACAAGACAGACACTGTGCCCGAGGGAGGACTCGAACAACCGGCGGAAGAGGCCGCGCAGTTCGTGACATGTCCCCTCTAACCGCGCGACCCAATTTTATTGACTCATCACATCTGTTGTTAAGCTACAAACACGTTGTTTGCAAAGTGTGGTGTGCCTGCGGTTTGTAACGGTAAGACATGTTTGATATTTGCAGTAGAATGTGTGGAGAGGGGGAAATAGCCTGTTATAAAGAACTTCCCTGAGAAAGAAAGCGGCGCTTTAATGTGCTGTTGCTGCTGACAGGCGTGTTCGGCGCCATTCATCCACCGAAATGACCTGTAATAGGTAGGCGGTCTTTTTGTGGGGGGGTGGGAGAGGTGTGTGGGGGTGGGAACGCTGGCAGCACGGGCTAGCGTAGAGCAGCTTCCGCTGCGGAGTTAATTCCAGCCGCTGCTCCACTGGGCTCTGCCGGAGGCGGGATCGATGGTGCCACGGCGCCCTCTGACTGCCATTCATCTGAGTTAGCCGTATATTGCGCGCCGCACTCATATCGGACTCTAGCCTCCCCTCCCCACGCTACCTTCCTGCCTCCCTCTCCCCACCCCACCTACACCCCCCGACTCTGGTCTGGTCTCTTCACTGCAGCTCCATACTCTGCCGTCCTCCGTAGCAGACGCAAAACCTAGTCTCCGTTTTCTGTGCAGTTACAGATGTGTTTGTTCACTCTGAGTTTCAAATTTTCTTCCTTTTCACTCAATCATCTAACTTCTTTCTTCTCAACACTCTCACCTGGTTATCACCCCTCCCACTCACTGTCAGCTCACTCGCCTTCTGTCTCATCCATTCAGCCTGTCCACAGACCTTGTAACACACTAATCATTTTCTTCTGTTTCACACACGCTCCAATCTTTGAGCACCAGTGTATCAAATCCACATCTGGTCATCTACATGTATCTTTGAGTTGCCTAATACACAAAAGGCAAATTCTGACATGCTTCCTTTGAAAAGGCATGCTTGATTTGCTTCTCTCACATCAAAAAGTGTGCTCCATCTCAAACGACAGCATCATTCTTGGTACATTAACTCCACCCAACCTGCTTTCTTTCTCCTCGTATCCCTTCTGTCTTACATTCGTCTGCAGCTCTCTCTCTCTCTCGACTCCCCACTCCTCCCTCATGGTCTCCCACTCCTCACACGCACATTATCTTAGTCCTCTCCCATGCCTGCCACTCTTCTCTCTCGTCCCACCACTCATCTCTCCCTTACCCATCCCCTTCCCCCACAACTCTCCCATATCTTCCCACTCCTCTCATGTCTTCCCACTCCTTTCTCACGTTTCCCCACTACTCTCACATATCAACTCAGTGCTCTGTCACACCCTGCCTCTCCTCTCTCATTTCCTGCCACTCCTCCCTTACATCCCACCACTCCTCTCAAATGTTCCACCACTCCTCTATGACAATCCCCTCCTTCAACTCACCCTTTACACACACTTTTCTCTTGTAGTCACTCACTATTACATACACACAACTCCCTTACTAAATTCGGTGATAAGGAGGACAGTGCCTTTAGTAACTAGTCGTTTACATTTATTTGTTTGCAAGCATCTGAACGGCATCATTCTGATATCTCAGTATTGTTCAGTGTTGCACTGGGTTCCACGCTAAGTCTCATCATGTAATGTGACACAAATGGATTTTTTTTGTGACATGCCACTACTGTATTTTCTGAGACCATGCTTAATTGGAGAAGATAAACTGGATCGTATAGAGTAATCAGCAACAGCGACCACGTGAGAAATTCATTCAAAAATATGTTTTTGACATTTTTTTAATGTGTGTGCATAACTTGCTGTTGACAAAAAGCTGGGCTGGACAATCGTCTGTGATCGAAAGTGTTCGCGCAATAAAAAATGAACTGAACAGCAATGTAAGGTGTTACATGATGTCATTTCTTCTAAACCATTATAGATTGTCAGCACATAATTATTACTTGAAATCAAAAGCGTGGACTGAGCAGAGTCTAAGTTACGCTGGACGTAATTACTTATTGAATGGATACGTATAACAGTGTATGCTTATCATCTGTGGTGGCAACTACTGTCAATTTATCGGACACCATTGTTTCAAAGAACTTATGCCAAGAGTTCACTACTTATTTAGAAACAGGATACATACGTGTATCGTAGGTTTTCTATGTCTTTGTTGTTGCTTTAACGGGGGACGTTCATGAAAAGCGCGTACTATTAAAAAGATGTACCAAATCCACAATTCTGAAGATACGGCAATAAAATTTTGTCCCATTCTTTACACGAAATTAACACACTTGCTCCTAAGTTCCTTGGATTGTACATATCTGACATTTCTATGGAATTAAAAGCTTACTTTCAAAAAATAATTACTTATACGTTTTTCTCAAAAACTGTTAGAGATGCCTACAAAATTTTGTCTGTTTAATAGCTTTGCAAATAGTAAGCTTCTCTCGTGAGGTGAATATATCGAACAGGAGAATTGTAACAATTTTAATTGCAATTCTGTAGGTATAATTTGAAATTCAGGCAAAATTCCAAGCACTTTGCCCCATATTTCATCTTACACGCAGAATTTCAAAATTTGCTCTTGATACAACATTTATTGGGTTTGTAGAAATAAGTTTACAAAATTTCATAATGGAAACCTTGATAGGTTCTGAGAAAACGGTACATAAACTTTAAAAAAACATTTTCAGAAAATGAAATTTAAAAGTTCAGCCTAACGTTTTATTTTTTGTTTTTCTTCAGAAGGCCCCATATCAGAGTGCACTTTCCCTTCACGGCTTTTCTTCTGGTTTCTTGTTCCCTGCCTTCTTTCTTTTACTAGGTCTTCAACTGGTTTTTTCAGCTGCAGAGATGTGCTGTAAAACTATTTTTCGCAAGATGTCTTGAGGAAAATTTCCTATCTTAAAGACCATTCTCTCTAATACGTTCATCCTCCCTAATTCCCATCGTTAAATCCAAAAACTACTTCATAAGTGCAATTTTCAGAACTGTGGCAGATGAAAATGTAGTTTTATGACATTGTTTCCGTATGATACGGAACAGAAATTACAATTAAATCAATACTATGAAATGAATGCCCTTATCTGCATACAGGCGTCGATATACGTCAACGGGGAAAGTTGAAAATGTGTACCCCGCCAGGGTCTCGAACCCGGGATCTCCTGCTTACATGGCAGATGCTGTATCCATCTGAGCCACCGAGGACACAGAGGATAGTGCGACTGCAGGGACTTATCTCTGGCACGCCCCCCGTGAGACCCACATTCCCAACTTATTGTCCCGCACTATAATCGTAGTGCCCCTGCCCATTACACTCATTACTCGCGGCTTTACCGATTCCCGTAAGAGTTCGGGCAATGCGTGGGCATCCCCACAGAAGATGGTGAAATGGCCGGTGAACCGTAACTATAAATATGAAGATGGTATCTGTTCTTTCGGACATGTCCGAAAGAACAGATACCATCTTCATTTATACGGAACAGAGCCGTAGATGATCTACGAAACCGAAGAGTATATATCACAGTCTTTTATAAGTATCCCGTGCAAGTTTGCTTGAAAGTAATGTACGGAATCGTCGTTCACAGTGCTAATATTAAAGTGTTGCTTCAAAAAGTAGGCATGACAGGAAGGTCGCGTCACACACACATTTATTTTTCAGGCACTTCGGATGCAATTTCGCCATTCAAACTCTGGGAACTTATTACCAACGCATCCCACTAATAAATAAAAGATACATTGAAAATTAACATTTTTGGTCAATTGCGTAAACGTTCCACCTTAAGAAGTTGACCTAAAGTGTTACCTGCTGTAGATGAAATGTCACTGCTTCTAGTTCTGTATGCACGCTATTACATAGATAAAGAAAATCAACAAACGTGTCTGTCATCTCTGTAAATATACAGTCTAGCGTTCGCATAACTTCCTTGTTAGAACACCTGCCGCTGAAATAAGAATACTTGTCTTAATAGATATGTTATGACCAAAGAGCCAACAGATTTATCCAGTAACTTATCACGTCCAGCGTAACTTGTATACCGTTTGACCAATGCGTTCATCTAAAAATTATGTACTGAAGATCTAACATTGATTTACAGAAACTCTTTAAACAGGATACTTGCATTGGGACTATGGCCGAATTTGTACAATAGTAGCAAAAAAAGTGAAGAAAATAACAGTATAGTAAAAAAATAATCAAATGTACATTTGCAAGATTCGTGGAGTCCTGGAAGCAAAATAGTGTTTTCATTCGTAAACGTATCTTACCGTGTATAGTCGTATCTTATTGTAAAGAGTAGGGGGTAAAATTGTCCTAAACCCGAAGAATGGTGTGAACACATCAGTGGTTTGTTAGATATTACTCTGTTAGAGGTGGTGTCCTTCATGTTCTAGAAATCATTGTTACGAATCTCATTTGACAGCTCTGATAGTGTCGATGAAAAATGTGCAAATTGCTACATTACTTTTCCGTATTAATCGATGTCAGTTGTTTGTCTTTACTGTTATACGGCCGTTTACGCGTTGCACAGTGCGGCACGCGAAACTTGGGCTCTGGACATCGTGTCTGGTTTAGCGTGGAGGCGCCGGCGCGGGCGACGCCTCCGCAGCCGCTGCAGCAGCAGAGACCAGACAGAGGGGCGCGTCTGCTCGGCGCCCGTCGGTCCACACAGCGCAGCCGAGGCGACCCACTTCAAAGGCGCCGTTCCGGGAAAGAGAGGGGGCGCGCTAGAGGCGGCGCGTGATGCCCTCCCCAATACCCAAACACTGTACCTGTGGGTGTCACACGTGCAGTCACCTTCAGTACACTGAAGTTGATGAAAACTGACACACCACCAACACTTTGACCGAACGGTGTATTAAACTGATTCTCCACGTTTCTATACCTGTATGATATGTTCATTACGCCGGCTTATTTGTAGTACTGTTCGCCCCCGGTAGCTGAATGGTCAGCGCTACAGAATGTCAATCCTAAGGGCACGGGTTCGATTCCCGGCTGAGTCGGAGAGTTTCTCCGGTCAGGGACTGAGTGTTGTGTTGTGCTAATCATCATCATTTCATCCCCATCGACGCCGAAGACTTGCACCCGGAGAACGGTCTACCTGACGGGAGGACCTAGTCACACGACATTTACATGTTTATTTCTATTACTTTCGTCTGTGGCATAAAACTCATTACAAGAGTCCGCCATCATTGTTGCTAGTCTGCGTAGCTGCCGTCTCGATCACTTTTCTTTTTTGTCTAAATTATACACCTCATTGCATATCGGCAACACCCTTCGTCGCATTCACTCCTGTCAGAAAGAGAACAAACGAGGACTACTATTTCTATAAGGGGGGAGGCACATTGAACAACTATGAAAAGGTATGAAAAAACTTTTTGAGTTTCCCGTTCCTCAAAAAACAAAATTTATTGTATATTAGTTTCAGAAATATAGACGTGCCAAATCGGATGATGGTTTTTCATACCCCCTGTAATACACTCCTGGAAATGGAAAAAAGAACACATTGACACCGGTGTGTCAGACCCACCATACTTGATCCGGACACTGCGAGAGGGCTGTACAAGCAATGATCACACGCACGGCACAGCGGACACACCAGGAACCGCGGTGTTGGCCGTCGAATGGCGCTAGCTGCGCAGCATTTGTGCACCGCCGCCGTCAGTGTCAGCCAGTTTGCCGTGGCATACGGAGCTCCATCGCAGTCTTTAACACTGGTAGCATGCCGCGACAGCGTGGACGTGAACAATATGTGCAGTTGACGGACTTTGAGCGAGGGCGTATAGTGGGCATGCGGGAGGCCGGGTGGACGTACCGCCGAATTGCTCAACACGTGGGGCGTGAGATCTCCACAGTACATCGATGTTGTCGCCAGTGGTCGGCGGAAGGTGCACGTGCCCGTCGACCTGGGACCGGACCGCAGCGACGCACAGATGCACGCCAAGACCGTAGGATCCAACGCAGTGCCGTAGGGGACCGCACCGCCACTTCCCAGCAAATTAGGGACACTGTTGCTCCTGGGGTATCGGCGAGGACCATTCGCAACCGTCTCCATGAAGCTGGGCTACGGTCCCGCACACCGTTAGGCCGTCTTCCGCTCACGCCCCAACATCGTGCAGCCCGCCTCCAGTGGTGTCGCGACAGGCGTGAATGGAGGGACGAATGGAGACGTGTCGTCTTCAGCGATGAGAGTCGCTTCTGCCTTGATGCTAATGATGGTCGTATGCGTGTTTGGCGCCGTGCAGGTGAGCGCCACAATCAGGACTGCATACGACCGAGGCACACAGGGCCAACACCCGGCATCATGGTGTGGGGAGCGATCTCCTACACTGGCTGTACACCACTGGTGATCGTCGAGGGGACACTGAATAGTGCACGGTACATCCAAACCGTCATCGAACCCATCGTTCTACCATTCGTAGACCGGCAAGGGAACTTGCTGTTCCAACAGGACAATGCACGTCCGCATGTATCCCGTGCCACCCAACGTGCTCTAGAAGGTGTAAGTCAACTACCCTGGCCAGCAAGATCTCCGGATCTGTCCCCCATTGAGCATGTTTGGGACTGGATGAAGCGTCGTCTCACGCGGTCTGCACGTCCAGCACGAACGCTGGTCCAACTGAGGCGCCAGGTGGAAATGGCATGGCAAGCCGTTCCACAGGACTACATCCAGCATCTCTACGATCGTCTCCATGGGAGAATAGCAGCCTGCATTGCTGCGAAAGGTGGATATTCACTGTGCTAGTGCCGACATTGTGCATGCTCTGTTGCCTGTGTCTATGTGCCTGTGGTTCTGTCAGTGTGATCATGTGATGTATCTGACCCCAGGAATGTGTCAATAAAGTTTCCCCTTCCTGGGACAATGAATTCACGGTGTTCTTATTTCAATTTCCAGGAGTGTATATAACCAGAGGGGTGTTTTCCACGACGTACAGTACTCATAATTTATTCATCCTGTATTTAAGAATGAGAGAACTTAGCTACTTGCAGCAAATTTTACACATAATTCCAAACCTTGACGAAACTTTTTCTCACTGACAACCCCGACAGAATTATTAAAGGAAAAAGTTTTATCGCTTACTACATTTTCGCTGTTCATGCAGTAAAAACTGTCGCATGAAGCAAGACGTTTTAATTTATTACTTTCGTTCTACTAGCTGTATTCGTGACACATTTTGCAGACTATATCCATATTTACCACTGAATCTTCCAAAAAAAATTCTCTCATTGTACATTACATAGTTGAGGAAATACGACGTCGTAAACATTGAGCTGCGTGAAAACAAAACTGCAGGGCAAAATTCGCTAGAGATACAGGTTAAATATGTGTACAGATACATGTAAAATATGTTAAGTATATGTGAAATAGATTCACGGGTAAAAAGCTAATAGTATAAATTCCTGGAGTGCTGTCTAAAAAATTTGGTTGGTTAGTTTGTTGATTTGATTTGGGGGAGGACACCAAACAGTGAGGTCATCCGTCCCATCGCATTATGGAAGGAGAGGGAAGAAACTCGGCCGTTCCGTTTCAAAGGAACCATCCCGGCATTCTACATCTGATGGTCGGACGCGAGTCTGAACGGTCGTCCTCCCGCATACGAGTCTAGTATGATAACCATTGCGCCACCTCGCTCGGTAACAAAATTTGATAGACACATTAATTAAAGGGGTAAGAACCACAAGCCTCCTATTGGGCTGTGGTGGTGTGGAGTGAGAAGGTGGGCCGCGCGGGATTAGCCGAGCGGTCCAAGGCGCTGCAGTCATGGTCTGTGCGGCTGGTCTTGGCGGAGGTTCGAGTCCTCTCTCGGGCATAGGCGTGTGTGTTTGTCCTCAGGATAATTTAGGTTAAGTAGTGTGTAAGCTTAGGGACTGATGACATTGGCAGTTAAGTCCTATAAGATTTCACACACATTTGAAATTTTTTTTTGAGAAGGTGAGGAGGAGATGGACAGTTAGAGATGGAGGAGGAGGAGATGAACAGGTAGAGATTGAGGAGGAGGATATGTACATGTATAGAGGAGGGGGAAAAGGACAAAGAGGGAGAAAGAGGAATTAACAGAGAGGGGGGGGGAGGAAATGGACAGAGGGAGAAGAATAGGTGATGGGTAGTGAGAGGGGAGAGAAGGGAATGAACAGGAAGAGCGAAGAGGAGGATGGACAGAGAGTGGAGTGGAGTACGTGGATAATATGAGGGGAGAGGTGGAGATGGACAGGGAGAGGGAGGAGGATGAGATGGACAGGAAGAGCAGGGTAGGTGTAGTTTGTCAGAGAGTGGAGGTGAAGGAGATAGAGAGTGGGGATGGAGGAGGTGGATAGAGAAAAGGGGTTGAGGAGTTGTATAGAGAGTGGGGAGGACGGGGGGTTGACTATTTCCTCTCTTTTCTGGCACATTTTGTAATTCTCTACTCGGTCGCGTAAAAATGTTTTCCTGGAAGCAAACGAGTGAGTTGCGAGCTACACGAGTTCTGTTCGCTTCACCCAAGGTCTCAAAATTTAGCACTTTTTTCCCCATTTCGAGGTGTTTGCTGCGCTGCAGATGGCTCGCGCCGTGAGACATCCGAGAGGTAAATTTGGTGATGGCGCATACGCGTAGATATTGAGTATCGGCATTAGCATTTTTTGGTAAATGACTTTTTAACCGCTGGGCGCAGCTAGTAAATGATAAATGTAAACTCGAAGCTGCAGGTGACGTATAAAGATGCGAGTTAAAAGAGCATGAGTGGAGACAGCACCGAACTGCGTTATCTCGTGCTGCAGCTACCTGCGCCGGTGCCGCGTCAGGTGCGTGTGCTGACGTCCGTGCCCCGCAGCTCGGAGAGATGAGCCAGTAACGACGTTGTCCGCGCTGACAGGCGTCCAGGGGGCAGTCCGCAGACCGTGACGTTGACGCCGGCAGCTGACACTCTGCCTGCCCCCCCCCCCCCCCCCCCCAGCAATCATCGCTAATTGCCTGCGGCTACTGTGTGCTCGCGCGTGCAGGCTGAGCGGCGCGATGTCGCGTGCACAGACCTGCTGGCACGTGAAACGTTAATTAAACTCTCCGATCCAATTTGCAAACACGTCTTCTTTTCGCTTCGAAGTGGAATGCATATTGTGAAGGACGTTACTTCCGCTAGTAAAATACGTGCTAAAGTTTAAATGTTTTAAAACGGCCACGTGGCACGCGGAGACATTGAAAGACAAATACTTCGTGAATAAAATTTCGTCGACTCTCTCTATTTAGCTGCTGCTACCGATACGTGTTTCGGAGAGAAAGCTCCATGGTGTTAGCAAGATGAGGGTTTTCATCACGACCCTTCATAAGCAGACAGTCCGCCCCGATAGCTGAGTGATGACGGCACGGTAGCTCAGCGTGCTCGGTCAGATGGTTAGCTACCCTCTGTAATTAAAAACTGAGTGAACGGATCAACAAAGAACCTGAACGGCTGTCATCAGACGTCCGCCCTGAACAAATTCAACGAACAATATAGAACAAAATGAGATTTTTAAAAAAAAGTGGTCAGCGTGACGGATTGCCGTCCTACGGGCCCTGGTTCGATTCCCGGCTGGGTCGGAGATTTTCTCCGCTCAGGGACTAGGTTTCATCATCATTTCATCTCCATCCTGCGCGCAGGTCGCCCAATGTGGCGGCGAAAGTAATAAGACCTGCACCAAGCCGGCCGGATCTGCCCCGCAAGGGGCCTTCCGGCCAATGACACCTAACGCTCATTTCCATAAGCAGACAGACCTGCCTACGGCGAGTAACCTTATTCTCTATGTTTTCCTAATTCCGTTTGTTTACGATATATTTTCGTAATGAAAATGAAAGAAATTTTGGCTTCATTTCAGTATGGACCCGTAGTGAAGGATGTTCTCGCAATATGGAAGGCACATCTACTTGCCCAGTCATTTTTTTCTGTTTTTTTCTTTTTTTCCCCTCACAGTTGCATCTTTGTAACTCGGCATTTCCATTGAAGACGATACTGACAATATTATCAAATGCTGTTTCCATCATGCAGGAGTGCTAGAGTAGATTCGGGTCCACAGACAGACAATTCCACTATCGATAATGGTGCAGTTACGTCGCATGTTATTAAGACTTCGAGCAAGGGTATAGTTGCCCATCCGGCTAGCCACGCGGTCTAACGCGCTGCTTCCCGAGCGTGAAGGCGTGCTGGTCCCCGGCACGAATCCGCCCGAGGATTAGTGTCGAGGTTCAGTGTGCCGGCCAGCGTGTGGGTGGTTTTTAAGGCAGTTTTCCATCTACCTCGACGATTGCGGTCTGGTTCCCCTTATTCCGCCTCAGTTACACTATGTCAGCAAATGCTGCACAAACACTGTCTCCACGTACGCGTACACCATAATTACTCTACCACGCAAACATTTGGGGTAGACTCGTCTTCTGAGCCCTAATCCCCTCCCCAGTTCGGTTACTCCCTCAATGCCAGACGCGCACATTTCTTGAAAACTTAAAAAATGTACCTATAGAGGGACAACCTATTACAAAATACGAGCGCCTGCAGACAGGCATCCCGTCTAACGCCCCTCGCATACTGCATGGCAGCAAGCAGATGATACAGCAGCAGTGTAGTGCCACTCAGCTGAAGGATGTCGAGGTCTTGTCTCGCCCGCAGATGCCTAATAATTGGTTAATGATTCTCTGTACAGGCGCATTTTTAAAGTGCTAGGCCGGCCGGTGTGTCCGTGCGGTTCTAGGCGCTTCAGTCTGGGACCGCGTGACCGCTACGATCGCAGGTTCGAATCCTGCCTCGGGCATGGATGTGTGTGATGTCCTTAGGTTAGTTAGGTTTAAGTAGTTCTAAGTTCTAGGGGACTGAAGACCACAGATAGTGCTCAGAGCCATTTTTTTTTTAAAGTGCTCAACAGAGGTGCGTGGCTGGTACCGAGGGCGCTGCCGAATGGGGGGCTCTTAGAGGGACTCTTTGCCATTATATTTACACCTGTGTCTGTGTCGCATCTGCACTGGTCACGACACTGGAGAGAACAATCAAAGAGCATAACACCCCATTGGTGCTTCAGATAAAGCTAGAATTTCGGTGAATGCTTTTGAACGGTCTCTACTGGTTCCATCCTGTTGCCTACTAGACCAAAAACTGTGGTCGCACTGCAGTCCACAGGTGTCAGAGCACGTTCAATGTGGTTGCAGCCGCACGATGTCCTTAGTGAAGGGTTGAATCCTCCGGAAAGTGTCAGCAGAGTCAAACATTGGCAAGAAAGTCGTTCTGTTGCAGATGTCACAGTACAATGAGCACGAAATATGTGTAAATGAACGTCCCAAGAGAAGGGGTAGTTTCATTGACGCATTTTGTGGCATCTTCTTAGTCCTTTTACTGTCGATTCTGAACGGCGGTTGTCTGAAAAGTTTTCCTCAACCATCCGTAAGAAAACCGCATGATTTCAACGCCGGGTGTCGCGATTCTGAATCCCATCGAGAGGCGTCACAAGCGAAGGGTGGGATGTGAGTAAGAGGGCGACCTTCCCATCGCGGGCAGAGTTGTGGTGAAAATGAGTGCCAGTGTGACATAATTAGCCCACCTTACACCTCACATGAACTTCTGAGCTCTGGCTTTATTTTTCGCATTTGTCGATACCTCACTATCTGCAGCGTCGTCGATTTCAAATAGCTCTGAGCACTGTGGAACATCTCAGGTTATCAGTCCGCTAGAACTTAGAACTACTTAAGCGTAACCAACCTAAGGACATCACACACATCCATGTCCGAGGCAGGTTTCGAACCTGCGACCGTAGCGGTCGCGCGGTTCCAGACTGAAGCGCCTAGAACCGCCCGGCCACCAGCGGCCGGCGCAGCGTCGTTGAGCCCGAAGGTGACGCCCCAGGGCGCCAGGCCTGTTCTCCGTTATAGAAGATGGTTGAGCCCAATTTCATACCGATGCCTCGCAGTGGGAGCAGATAACGATGCTTCAAAAAAGTGATTCTTCAGTTTTTTTCTGCGCAATGTATTTCGAGAAGCTGTCATTCTTAGGTACTCGCTTTCTTTCTTTTTTCCTTGCGATTTTGTTTATAAGAGTCCTCGCGTGTCGGTTTGTGCACGTGGTGCTGAAATCGGAAGTCCTACAACTTTTTATTCAGTGAAGTCGCGGAATATAATTTGTTGAAATTATGTTGTTACTCGTGTGTAAAATGTTTCATTACCCCCCCCCCCCCTCCTTCGACCACACACACACACACACACACACACACACACACACACACACACACACACACACACACATATAATCAGCTGAAACGGACAATCCAACTAATCTAACTTGACGTCACAACGATACATTTCTGATTAACATCTTCGTATCCTCAAACGAAGGTGCGGGTGTGGAGAATGTCCTGCGGTCCTACTGCAAGGTATTACTCTTGCGCCGCAGTGTTATCTCACACTTGCACGGGTCAGCGCTCTGTTAGTAGCGTGACCATTAGGAGCAGTCAGCGCTGTTATCTGCCGTACACTCGAGAGCGTTGCTCCTCTCACTCCACGGGTCTCCACTGCTTTAGCGTCACCTCACAGCGCCGGTTTCTGCCTTACTTCTCCACTTTGTAATTAGTGTTTTATGTGTTTATACTTACAAAAGAAATAAAAATAGTGATAGGTCTACGCCTGCACCCTGCAAGCCACCTTACGGTGCGTGGCAGAGGGTAACTCTGCTATAATATCACTTTCCCCCCCTCCCCCTTCTCTTATTCCATTCCCGAGTGGGGTATAGGAAGTGTCGTGACCACATCGAACTACAATCGTCCGACCATGACTGCGAATTCTTCGATTTTTCGAGACCGTAGTGCGAGTGCGCTGCAGCACTGGGGAAAGAAGAGTGGTCTTCAGGAGCGCATCCTGTACGCCGCTGCGGATTGCGCGAGGCTTCGCCAATGTGTGGTATCGATATGCATTGCCGACTTCGGTGTGACACCGCTGCCTGGATGATACCAGAGGAAGAATTACTAACGGTATACGTCCGTAAAACCTCTAATTCCTCTGATTTTTCCCGGCGTGGTTCAAAATGGCTCTAAGCACTATGGGACTTAACATCTTAGGGCATCAGTCCCCTAGATTTAGAAACAACTTAAACCTAACTAACCTAAGGACATCACACACATCCATGCCCGAGGCAGGATTCGAACCTGCAACCGTAGCAGGCGCGCGTTTCCGCACTCAAGCGCCTAGAACCTCTCGGCCACACGGCCGACCCTGGCGTGATCATTTCCCGAGAGGTATGTAGCAGGACGTAATATGTTGCTCGACATCTTCTAGAACGAACGAATTCAGAGTTTCAACAGTAAACATCTTCATAACACTCTTGCCCTTTTGAAACGATCCTATGGCGAAACTACCCCCTCCCTCCTCCTCCTCCTCTCTCTCTCTTTCTCTCTCTCTCTCTCTCTCTCTCTCTCTCTCTCTCTCTCTCTCTCTTTCCTCCGGGAACCACCCCCCGCTCCCTAGTGCAGGCCAGGCACTCACTACTAGTAATCAAATATCTGGCGAGCAGCACTCAAGAATCAATCGAGGAAATGTTTTGTAAGCCCCTTCCTTGGTGGATGAATTACATTGTCTATTGAATCTCAGCCTGACATCTGCTTTTCCTACAACTAATTATTTTTCGCTCCAGATGGTTACTCATAGCTATAGTAGTTATGGTTTCAAGTGATTTATCACCGATAGCGTAAAAGAGCAGTAGTGGATCTCTTCGCCTATTTATATGGAATACTTTACAAATAATTTCAGGGCAAGTTGCCAATTCTTGAACCAGTCGTTGATCCTCTGCATATCTTTCTGCTTTTAGCCACAGTTTTCGGGCGTAGCAACGTCCAGGCAACAACATAGTCCCAGAACAGTATCATGGAACCTCCAGCGGTATCCACTGGATCATTCGTACTCTACTTGACAAAAATAGTGAAGCATCCAGAAGATGCGGTCGGGTGTCAGGATGCCTTCATACACGCACACACCATTGGCGGGTTTAGTGTTGCAGTTGTCTACGATGCCTAGAACGACTACAAGACCGCGTGAGTATACATGTTTAGAGTTGTTACCAGGTTTGTTACGATATATAGGGGATGTGGACAGCGTCAGATTTTGAGTGAACACTGTGAAGGTTACGGAGACGCTGCTTACTCTTGAGACAACGTTATCAGCACCTCGCAGAGTTTCAATGCGGTCTCGTTGTGGGCACCCATTTGGCTGGCTAATTGAATCGTGCAGTAACCGTATTTGTGAGGCATCTGGACGTGACAGTAGCCCGATTTTGGACCGCATGGAAATGTGGCGGAGGGCGTATTCGTCGTCAGGGTTGCGTTCGACCACATCTGACCACCACAGGGAAGGATCTCCCAACTGTGCACCGTGGTCCCGTGACTGAAGCGTGGACCCATTCTTGGAAGAATACAGCTTCGGGTCATGGCTGGTAGTGACTGAGGAAACCCAGCGGTACATCACAAACACAGCGCGTCCTCATGTTTATCTCTCTGTGTGACAGAATCGTGATGCCATTTTTCAACAGGACAATCCTCGATCGCACATGGCATGTTTCACTATGTACTGTCTGCGTGATGTTGGGGTACTCCATTGGTGCGTGATGTTGAGGTACTCCATTGGTCAGCAAGATCACAACATATACCACCGGCAGAACACGTACGGCACTAGCTGGAAAGTCACCTCTGTTCCAGTGCCAGTATCGAAGATCCAGTTACAACAGTTGTGGGGCAGCTTGCCTCAGGACACTATTCAATGACTTCATGACACCCTTCCTAGCAGAATCAGTGCATGCATCCAGACCAGAAGGGCTGGGCTTATACTGGCAAGTTCTTGTAATCTGACTCGATATTGTAATCATCTATGTAACATCGCATGTATGGCGACAAAGGATGAAGGTAACAGGGAAGAGCAGGAGCAGTCACAAAACGCCGCCCTTTTGCTGTTCATACAAGAAGTCACTGAGCGTGGGGACAAAATTCTCCGTGAAGCAGGAATAACGCCAGTTTACCGAAGCAGGAGCAAAGTAATGGAGACATAAGGATGGGGACAAAGGTCCGAACCAAGAACAAATTACAGGGAACTCAGTCCATGCAGTTTCATTTCTTCTCTCCTTTTGGGTGCTTCACTTCTTTAGTCATAAAGTGTAGGACCTGTAAATAGTGGTTGCCTTGTAGTTGTAACAGAAGAGAAGAGAGAGATCGCTAATAAGAGCAGCGATAGGACCAAAAGAAGTAGGAGGCGTCCTACTGGCTAACATTCGCGAGCCATTATCGTCATGATCAGTGAATCATTGAACACTGTAAGCATTTATATAATTACATTTATATCGGGCATAGTCCATGAAATTAAAATCATCAACTACTTATATGACATAATGCAACTGCTTGCCGTAGTAAGGCAATATGACTGTTACTTTAGATAAGATTAAGTTTTAAAAGTATAAGAACTGTTAAATAATTGTGTAATACTCGTGATTTGTTGAAATAAAAGTTCCAAGAGCACTGAACACTTTATTGAACACATAGGTACGATCTTGTACAAGAGATGTTGCCCTCATGACCGTCAAAAGCAGAGTAATCTCGCCTTCTCTAGGATCCCCTTCCTGTTCCCGTTAACTGACGTCACATCCGCCAGCTACCAGAGGGTGCGTTCACCGTACCGCATGCAACGTCAGGATTATCTCTGACCATATTCTGAACTACGTTATTATAACCTGGGTTGTGAGTCATCGACAAATTATCGGTCATTTTTCTCGGACATTTGCTGCGTGTTTTGGTATTAGGCAGCGGCGGTGTCCGGTGGCTAGTTAGAGAGCAGTTGCGTTCCATTTTCTTTCTTACTCCCCTCCGCATCCATTTTTGTATCTGATCAACAGTGACATCTACATCTACATCCATACTCCGCAAGCCACCTGACTGTGTGTGGCGGAGGGTACCTTGAGTACCTCTATCAGTTCTCCCTTCTATTCCAGTCTCGTATTGTTCGTGGAAAGAAGGATTGTCGGTATGCCTGTGTGTGGGCTCTAATCTCTCTAATTTTATCCTCATGGTCTCTTCGCAAGATATATGTAGGAGGGAGCAATATACTGCTTGACTCCTCAGTGAAGGTATGTTCTCGAAACTTCAACAAAAGCCCGTACCGAGCTATTGAGTGTCTCTCCTGCAGAGTCTTCCACTGGAGTTTATCTATCATCTCCGTAACGCTTTCACGATTACTAAATGATTCTGTAACGAAGCGCGCTGCTCTCCATTCGATCTTCTCTATCTCTTCTATCAACCCTATCTGGTACGGGTCCCGCACTGCTGAGCAGTATTCAATCAGTGGGCGAACAAGCGTACTGTAACCTACTTCCTTTGTTTTCGGATTGCATTTCCTTAGGATTCTTCCAATGAATCACTGACAACGTGCGCAGTGACTCTTGCCTGGAAACAAACTTGGCCCAATAATTTACCAATTTTATTGCTTTTTGAGCTCTGTGGCTGTGGATTGTATTATTTTAAGCCATGTCGGCAAAACGGCTGATACTGGGATGTTTTTGTGCAACATACAAATGAAAAAATGAAGACTGATATTGCCATGAAGAAGACGGTGGTCTTGACAAAGTTCTTTAGATAAAAATGCTAAAAGTAAAAAAAAAAAGAACCTCTCAATACTAAGACCGCAATTTTAGTATTACAATTAAGGTAAGATAAAAAGTTTCGCTTGCTTTCTACAACCACCTTCAGATCGTTCAAAATGTGAAAGAGCAGCGAACGTGCATTGGAAAGCAGCGTTACCTGTAGTCAAGCAATGACATGGATTCTTAAATACCATGACAATGGTAGCACGTAGTTTAAAAAATACGTGGCTTGCTCACGGTAACACTTTTAAAATACGTGCTGTCTTTGACTTGATACTGTATTTACGAATGCATGTCATAATATGAATATAGCTAACGATGTTTTCCAGTCGATGTTCACCGCTTTGTAGGTCTCCGTACCTCAATCCATGAAAAAGGAACTCTTATAAGATCTCCTTGTTGCCAGTTTGTCTGTCTGTGCGACTGTTCAAAACAGTTTTTCTCAGGAACAGGTACACACAAGAAGTTGAAATTTGTCATATGTCATGGTCTACAGTCCGTTGGCGATGTAAAAAACTTAAGTTCCTAAGTCATTGCAGACAAAAGATACGGCCATTTATGACACATATTTTGATACAAACTCAGACATCAAAACCTGGAGGTTACTTCCCGTTCAACTAGAATTATGAAATTTGCCAAGAAGCACGGTTTCACACTACACCGAAATAGTGGATTTTTAATCATATTAAACGCTTTTTTTGTTTGTTACCCGACTTCAACTTTGAAATTAATACATTCTCGAAAGTCTTGGAATACCCGGGGCCAATATGTTACCAGTATCAATATCGAAAACAGGTAAAAATCCTCGATTCCCGGAATGACTGGATGTCTTTATACATAACTAAGTTTGTGCGGAAACCTCAGTGCGCGAGTCTAATTCGCCCCTGGCAAATTCCTTAAATTTTGTTTTGAACGATCTGAAGATGGTTGTAGAAAGCAACCGAAACTACACTGATGCGGCAAAGAAATTGGTGTAGGCATGCATATTCAAATACAGATAGGTCTGAATAGGCATAATGTGGCGCTGCGGTCGGCAACGCCTATATGAGACAAGTGTCTGGCGCAGTTGTTAGATCGGTTACTGCTGCTACAATGGTAGGTTATCAAGATATAAATGAGAAGGAACGTGGTGTTATAGTCGGCGCACGAGCGATGGGACACAGCATCTCCAAGCTAACGATGAAGTGGGGATTTTCCCGTACGACCATTTCTCGAGTGTACCGTGAATATGAGGAATCCTGTAAAAAATCAAATATCCGACATCGCTGGAGCCTGAATAAGATCGTGCAGGAACGGGACCAACGACAACTGAAGAGAGTCGCTCAACACGACAGAAGTGCAACCCTTCCGTAAACTGCAGCAGATTTCAATGCTGGGCCATCAACAACTGTCAGTGTGCGAAGCATTCAACGAAACATCATCGATATGGGCTTTGTGAGCCGAATGCCTACTCGTGTGCCCTTGATGATTGCACGACACAAAGCTTCACGCCTCGCCTGGGCCCGTCAACACCGACATTGGACTGTTGATGACTGGAAACGTGTTGCCAGGTCGGACGAGTCTCGTTTCAAATTGTATCGAGCGGATGGACGTGTACCGGTTACGCAGACAGCGTCATGAGTCAATGGACCCTGCGTGTCAACAGGGGACTTTTCGGTGGAGGCTCTGTAATGGTGTGGGGTGTGCGCAGTTGGACTGATATGGGCGCTATGGGATCCTTGATACGACTCTGACAGATGACATATACGTAAGCATCCTGTCTTTATCACTTGCATCCATTCATTTCCATTGTCCAATCCGACAGACTTGCGCAATTCCAGCAGGACAATGTTACACCCAACACGTCGAGAATTGCTGCAGGTTGGCTTTAGGCCACCAGATTCCGCAGACATGAACGTTATTGAGCAATCTGGGATACCTCGCAATGTTCTGTTCAGAAGAGATCTCCACCCCCTCGTTCTCTTATGGATTTATGTACAGCCCTGCAGGATTCATGGTGTTAGTTCCATCCAACACTATTTCAAACATTAATCGAATCCATGCCACGTCGTGTTGCAGCACTTCTGCATGCTCGCGGGGGCCCTGCACGACATTAGGTAGGTGTACCAGTTTCCTTGGCTCTTCACTGTAGTTATCGTACTTCAACTGTAAAAGGATTTTGCAGTCTAAGCATTGAAAGTTTTTTTTTCTTACTTTGAAAAATGATTATTTAACAAAACGAAAAATCGTTTGCTCCACGATTATAGATTCCGAAATAATAACAGCAAGAAGAATAGTACAAAGCCAGCTGCAGCATCCAAATTGCTGTTGGTGTGTTTGCGATGTTCCAATTGGAGATTGATGTATATTTTACTCCAACTGTCGATGGTTGAAAGTCCGAAGCACTTATTGGCATGAACAAAAATACTCAAAAGAGTGGCTAGTCTCAGTATTTGTTGAAACAAATTTGTTCCATCCACTTGTGGTAGTTGATGCTAACAACAGTAATGGCCACATTACTCTTCGCTCTCTATTTTACGTTCTGTACTGTTGCGTTCTGTCCCTGGGCTGTTTTTCCGGCAGTGTTACATGTATGGCAGTGTTAATGTATGCCAATAGTTAGACAAAGCAGTATGGTGAGACTTACTGTCGAATATTTTGGAGATGAGTATGAGTTCGCTGAGTGGAAGCTGTGCTGAGCCGTTCCCGCAACAACAGCAAACACGTCACACGACTCTCGAATCTGCACGTGGGCGCCTAAGAGAATCCTTAATCGTGGTCTTTTGTGCCCGTTTTGCTGACTGCGTATTACAGGCTTTTCATTATTGTGAAGGTACCAGGCGGTTATAACAAAAGTGCAGTTACTCACCGCTGGCCGAGGTGGCCGAGCGGTTCTAGGCGCTACAGTCAGGAACCGCGCTACCGCTACGGTCGCAGGTTCGAATCCTGCCTCGGGCATGGATGTGTGTGATGTCCTTAGGTTAGTCAGGTTTAAGTAGTTCTAAGTTCTACGGGACTGATGACCTCAGATGTTAAGTCCCATAGTGCTCAGAGCCATTTCAACCAGTTACTCACCGGGGTCCAGCGCAGGCTGTAATTATTGTATGTCAGCGAAACTTGGCAGATGCGCTAGAAGTTAATGAGAAACCGATTTACGCTGGAAAAAAATTAGCTCCTATTGGGGCCGCCAGGTGCAAATCGGGCGCTGTACAGCATCTCATCAGCGTCTCTTGTGCTCATAATGAACAAATTATTTAATTGAGGGTTGATAAAAAAAATCAACATTATGGCTTTCTCACTTCTTTGGCCTTAGCTGCCCACGTCCCGTTCCTTGTCCGTCACATATGGAAACATTTCTATACGTCTTTCTCCCATTCAGTGCCCCAGATTGGAACTGAGACCAAACTTGGGACTAATTTTTTCGGCGTGGATCGGTTCCGCTTTAATGCAACAGAATATCTACCAAGCGTCGCTGCCATACGATAATTAACAGCGCTCACACGACCTCTGTGAGTAATTACACTGCCATTATAAATAACCGATATTTTACAGGATTACTATGTAGTGAGGTCTCGTATCCAAAATACTCAGAAAATATCCCTGAATAACAGTCAGAATTTTGTCGATGCAGTTCGGCCTCGTCTTGGATATTAAATTGTTGCTAATAATCTTAGCATATGCAAGAGTTCGTTCACATTGCGCGCCGTCCAAGAGAACAGGCGCTAAGCGGGACGTTTTCATTTACGGCCAGCATTCAGGGAAAATAGTCTCTTAGAGGCGGAATGTCGTTTACGCGCCGCGAATGGCTTTGTCTTGCAACGCTGGAGGCATTCTGTCTCGGTGTTGCATTCAGAGAATAGATCTCTCTGTGACTTTCTAAGTGGAAAGGACTCAGTTACGGCGATTCTCGGGACGCATGAGTGTTCGTACAATTAGTGTTCAGTAACAGTCACACGGCACCCAGCCTATCTATGTACGTGCGATGTATTCGTCCTGGAGATTAGTCGATAATTATAAGGTAGTGCATGGAAGATTATGGCTTAACGTCCCGTCGGCGAACAGAGCTTTAGAGACGGAACAAAACATCGGAAGTGACAAAGGCAGTGCCTTTTCAAAGGAGCCATCCAGAGTTTCGCCTTAAGCAGTGTAGGGAAAAGATGGGAAACGTAAATTTGAATAGCCACACGGCAGTTCGAAACGCCTATCTCGCGAAGACGAGTGAAGTGTGCTGACCACTCTGCCAACTCGCTCGGTCGTTGATAATACACAACGCGCGTGTCGGAAGAGGCGCAATACTCGTAATTGTTACACACACACACACACACACACACACACACACACACACACACACACACACACACACACACACACACAGAGGGCGTTCCAAAGTCTTTGCATCAAACGTCTGGGGGTGATAGATCACGTCGTGGGGAACAATTTTTAATAGAGACGAAATATTCGCTGACTCTTCCCGGCGATGATAGGCGTCCTTTGGTATTCGCCATGGGACGACGTGATTTCGCCGAAACATCACGGTCTACCAGGTGTACTGTATACTACCTATCCCAGTAAACTGATAGATTTTCAACTAGCATATCTGAAGAATCCGTGTCTTTAAGCGGATAAGGATCTTTATAAGCGAATAGGGAACTTAAGTTTTGTGGAGCGTATCCCCTTTCATACGGAGCCCATGACTGGATTACGGACAACAGGCAAGGTGTACGGACACCGCAGTGTGCCTACGCCCTGCCACCTCTCAGGGGTGTAACCAGTACTGAAGGACGCTTTGGGTCGCCGGGAAATGTTAGGACACACTTTGTAACGAAAGTAGTTCCCTATGACGTGATGTGTCACCCATAGCCGCTGAATATAAAGACACTGAAACATCATATGCATAATGAGTGTCACAGAAATGTTGCGATAAACTTCGAGGATCTGTGAAGGGTATCTTGGTGAACAAAGCGAGGATCGGACTCCGCGTCCAGAAGCGTCAGCCAATGCCGCTATAGAGTGTCGAAGTTATGGGCGCCGGCCCCTGCCGCTAGGCTACTCCTTCGGCAGCAAACGTGACTTCGTACGCTGACGGACTGTAGGCCGAACGTCTCGCAATGTTGTTTGTCATTCAGTGATCGCGACTGATTGCCACGGTCGCCAGTGGAGAAGATGGAGCTAGCTACTGCGTAAAAGGGCCTAGTCTTCTCTCAGTGTGATGCTCTCTTGCCTCGGTGGCTGACGGTTTCGGACACGGTTTTCCATCTGCAGTTTATTTTTCTCCTCTATACCAAACAACACTGGAGACTTTAGAGGGTCCCAGGAGAAAAACAACTGCTGAATTAATGTCTCTATTAAGCTGAAACACATACGTTCACAAAATTTCAACAGAAGGACTAAAAGTAGATGTTACCTTTTCGACGATTCCCCATGCGGTGAAGCTACTCGCTGGCGCACAGACAATATGCACCTTTTACCTGTGCCACCTTAACACCTTAACGGATCATCGCTCGCTGGTGTCCTTGTGTCCACCGAAGTTGACTAAGCTGTACCTACATTTAGAGAAACCTCATGTTCAAAGACATATGTCGGCCGGTGTGGACATACGGTTCTAGGCGCTTCAGTCTGGAACCGCGTGACAGCTACGGTCCCAGGTTCGAATCCTGCCTCGGGCATGGATGTGTGTGATGTCCTTAGGTTAATTAGGTTTGAGTAGTTCCAAGGGGACTGATGACCTCATTAGTTAAGTCCCATAGTGCTCAGAGCCATTTGAACCAAAGAAAGACATATAGACACTACAGCAGACAACAAACGCGCTTCCACGCTGACAACCAGATGGTGGAACAAGGAAAATATAGGGCGACAACGCAAATGTATGATGACTGCTTTTCTGTATCAAATTAAAATCTTAATATGTATCTGGATAATGTGGAAAATGATTTAGGTACGAAATACTATTCAGACATGATAATTCAGTATTGAAATATCACCGTGGCTGCATGGCTGCCAAATATGGCAGCCAGCTGATCCTCCTCTGTTTGAGTTTATAGGAGCACCGACACCTAAGGGATGCCGTTCAGAAATGTAAAAGTGGATATAGCCCTGAAAGTCAATAAAGCGACTTACATACAGACGCTAGCCCGCCCGGCTGGCCGTGCGGTCTAATGCACGGCTTCCCGTGCGGGAAGGAGCGCCTGGTCCCTGGCACGATCCGCCCCGGCGGATTTGTCTCGAAGTCCGGTGAGCAGGCCAGTCTGTGGATAGTTTTTAGGCGGTTTTCCATCTGCCTCGGCAAGTGCGGGCTGTTTCCCCTTATTCCGCCTCAGCTACACTATGTCGGCCATTGCTGCGCAAACAAGTTCTCCACGTACGCGTACACCACCATTACTCTACCACGCAAACATAGGGGCTACACTCGTCTGGTGTGAGACGTTCCCAGGGGGATCCACCGGGTGCCGAACCGCTCAATAACGCTGGGTTCGGTGTGGGGGCGGCGGAGGAGTGAAGTGGACTGCGGTAGTCGTCGTGGGATTGTGGACCACTGCGGCTGCGGCGGGGACAGGGCCTCTCAGTCATTTAACATAACATTCATAAAGACGCTTCTCTGTTAAGACCCTATTTAACAGACTGGCACATCAGGTTCAAATTACGTCACGCAGTAGGATCAGTGGTCCCCTGGCGGTGTAAAAATTTTATGCTTCCAAGAAAATGTAGTCAAAAGATACGGCCAATTATGTCACATTTTTTGTTGCTCGAAAACTCACTCATTAAAACCTGTAGGGTAGTTAACTCCGAACTTGTCAATTTGCAATTATGTCACGCGAAAAAAAATATTTCTTTTGTCATTTATTATCCGACTTCAAAACTGAAATCTTGGAAGTATCAACTGAAATCTTGGAAGTATCAATTTCGATAACAGGTAAAAATCGTCAGTATCCGCGATTCTCGAAATGGATAAACTGTCTACATGCTTAATTAAATTTTTACGGAGCCCTCAATGTGTGCGTCGTATTCGCACTTGGTCAGTTTTTTCCAGAAATTGTAATCATTTGTTGGTCTGTACACGTACATCACATCTACCGATTTCCAACCAACTCGTATAATTCCTTCGTGGTGGTTGGTGGTCCGTCGTTTTTTTTTTTTTTTAATATTATATTATCTGAAGGAACAGCAAACACTTCGTAACAAAATTGCTGACTGATACCCTTTTAAAAAATACGATTCATTTATAAACATTGTAAAGAAACTTTGAGATTTTTCCCATTTATGTGGTAATAAATATGCAATCAGTCACTTTTTAATTTTTTTATACGGTTTGTTCAACCCTAAAGACGTTTTCGAGCCACTGCAGCCTCATCGTCATGGACGTGTTACAGAGTTTTTCTCACAAGATACTGTACCATCTGTTAATTGGTTTTTGTACCGTTTTTTGAAATGTTTTGTTGCCTTTATAATTACCCTGTGTTTTTTAAAGCGGCAGTCCATATAAGTTTGCGGCCAGTGTAGAACCAGCAGAGACTTCCCCCTTGCACTCGCCTGCACGCCTCTCTGTATAACGCAGACCACGTCCCGAGCGGGGTCTGCGCAGATGACAGCCGCGATAGAAGACGGTCCAGATCGCATCGCAGCTCTCCGCTCCCTCCTGAGCTGCGGCTTCATCGGCCGAGAAATGCGACTTCTGTCGACTCTCGCTCTTCCCACCTGTCTGACCGCCTTATCTGATGCAAGGCGCGTGTTTTGCCCGGCCGCCAACTTCACCTGCTTGAGTTTCGGTCGTTTCCTTGTAACGAGACTGCCTGAAACGCAGCGACTTTCCTAAAGGTAAGCCCCTGCTTGCCTCTATTAACCGTCGTGATAGTCGCGTCCCATTCCACAGTTTCCTGTACTGGTACGTACTTCGATCAGGGAGGCACTATGCTCCAGTTACAGAGGATTCCGCAAACAGCAGTCGTGTGAAACCCGCCTCCCCTGTGTTCGTTCACTACACGCAGAAGGCAATAAAATGGGCACGCGTTCGTGCCGTATCCGATGACTTCCAGAAATCGCTGGACACGGTTCCGCAATGTCTTCTGTTATCTAGTTCATAACAAAAAAAAAAAAAAAAAAATGGCTCTGAGCACTATGAGACTTAACATCTTAGGTCATCAGTCCCCTAGAACTTAGAACTACTTAAACCTAACTAACCTAAGGACATCACACACATCCATGCCGGAGGCAGGATTCTAACCTGCGACCGTAGCAGTCCCGCGGTTCCGGACTGCAGCGCTTAGAACCGCACGGCCACCGCGGCCGGCTCTAGTTCATAACGTCGGAAGCTTCATGAGATTCTTCACGGCTCAGTCGATTGTACACCGTTCGTCCAAAAAGTTCAGAGACTGATTTTATTCCTGGTGTATAAGCGCCGTCAGCGCACTAACTGCGGTGGCAGCGTGAACTAACAACTGTAAATAAAGGGTGCACATTCGACCAGTCAGTTGGAAGCAGACAGTGTTATAGGGTGAGCTTTCGACCGAAATATGTCAACGTTGTTGTATCTCAAATCGCAATGGAGCTTCATCTCTAAATAAAGTGTTCAATGCATTTTCCAGAATGTTTACAAAAAGGGAAAAGTATGTGCGAAATTAGTCCCGCGCACTTTGAAATCAGAACAGAAACAATGACACATTTCCACTTGTCGCGACTTGATTGAAATTCAAAACGCCGGCCGCGGTGGTCTAGCAGTTCTAGGCGCTCAGTCCGGAACCGCGCGACTGCTACGGTCGCAGGTTCGAATCCTGCCTCGGGCATGGATGTATGTGATGTCCTTAGGTTAGTTAGGTTTAAGTAGTTCTAAGTTCTAGGGGACTGATGACCACAGATGTTAAGTCCCATAGTGCTCAGAGCCATTTGAACCATTTTGAAATTCAAAACAGTGTACAACGGTCCAGTTGTTGTTGTTGTTGTTGTTGTTGTTGTGGTCTTCAGTCCAGAGACTGGTTTGATGGAGCTCTCCATGCTACTATATCCTGTGCAGACCTCTTCACCTCTGAGTAACTACGGCAACCTACATCCTTCTGATTCTGCTTAATGTATTCATCTGCTGGTCTCCCTCTACGATTTTTACCCTCCACGCTTTCTTCCAATACTAAATTGGTGGTCCCCTGAAGCCTCAGAACGTGCCCTACCAGGCGATCCCTTCCTCTAGTCAGGTTGTGCCACAAATTCCTCTTCTCGCCAATTCTGTTCAATAGCTCCTCATTAGTTACGTGATCTACTCACCTAATCTTCAGCATTCTTAGGTAGCATAAAGTTTCGAAAGTTTCTATTCTCTTCCTGTCTAAACTATTTATGGTCCATGTTTCACTTCCATACATAGCTACAATCCATGCAAATACTTTCAGAAGGACTTCCTGACTACGTTTTATATCCTCTTTACTTCGACCATCATCAGTTATTTTTCTCCCAAAATAGCAAAACTCAACTACTACTTTGTGTGTCCTCATTTCCCTCAGCATCACCTGATTTAATTCGACTACATTCAGTTGCTTTTGTTGATGTTCATCTTATATCCTCCTTTCGAGACACTGTCCATTCCGTTCAACTGCTCTTCCAGGTCCTTTGCTGTCTCTGACAGAATTACAATGTCGTTGGCAAACCTCAAAGTTTTTATACAGATTGAACAACATCGGGGATAGACTACAACCCAGTCTCACGCGCTTCTTAATCGCTGCTTCCCTTTCATGCCTGCCTGTGTCAGGTAAGATCCTCAAAAATTGTCTCATGAAGTGAATACTAACAATTGTGTCAAAGTGTAGCGGAATGTCACATACTGTACTTCACGGCACGTAAAAGATCAGGTACGTTTTCACTACGTTTTTCCCGCGCATTTCAGTCCATACCAAGCCGTGCAGCTCTTTCCTATTAAATCATAGCTAACTGAGTGAGAGCGTTGCTAATTGGCGATACTTATTTATCTGTTTACTAATTCTTGCAAGATTGGGGCCATCAGGCCATCTCTTACATAACGTATGTGTAACATACATTATGAAATCCCGTAGTAGCTGTACTAGTTTATTAGTTCATGAAGAGTAGACTAACAAAGGCAGATTACACAGATGTGGGAGAGGGAAAAGAGGATGAAAAATGTGGGAAGATGGAGGAATTTTCGTATTGTTTGATGGAGAGAAAAATGGTCATGTTGTAGCGTTTTAGGAAAGAGTTACGACGTTGACAGAGAGTATTAGATTTCTTTCAAATCTGCCACGGAACTGAATACAGTTTTCGAATGTGTCACTCTGTAATACAGCTGTATACTCGTAACAAAAGCTGTATTAACAAAAATTAGAAAAACGATGCAGACTGGCCCAGCACCTGAAGATGAGCCCTTAACTCGAAATGCATCCTGCATTTCTCTTGACAGGACATCCACAACTGTTATTCTTCATCAATGATGAAATCCGCTATAGTTGTTAAAATTCTTTGATTCTAAAAAGGAAAGCACAACCAGGTTTCAGGACATATATCTCATCTTCAGGTGCACCTGAAAAATTATAAATCAATAACAGTACCTGTCCACCTGGTGAAGGTAATCAAAGCTAAATAGAAATTCTTATGTTACCAGTACACTGCCGCTCCCGCCGGCATATCAACTTCGGGTTCTGCTTCGCCCAGGTCTGGTGAGTGTGTGGACCATTGTGTCGCGTCGGTAGTTTCTTGCGAGAAGATCAGGATGGGAGCTAGACGCTAAATCCAGTAATGAGGTGGCTCGTCCAACGCAAAGTCGTGGTGCTGGAAAACAAGCTGGAAATTCTTTGCAGATAAGGGAACTCGGTGGGATGAAATAACTTAGTTGATACACGAGGTAGGATAAGACCACTGTCGAACCCTAAGAGGCACCAACACATTGAATGTAAGTTGGGCAATTCTGCATGAACCCTGTGCAGCTAAGCGCCACGAGGAACTAAGTCTCGTCCCGAGGGCAGAGTAATACAGGTCCAGCGTCTGAGGCAACTGTTGAGGGAATCTCCCCAGTAGCACCAGCGGCCTTGCTTATATAGGCTCGTCTGATGCAATCCCCCGCGATCACGCGCGTCTCCCTCGTCCTGTCGTCCTTCCAGAACATTCTGTCGTAGCTGGACATGTAGCTCCAGCGTCCCTTGCCACAGAAACGCAACCTCTCCTGCTTCCCAGCGCCCTGGCTGGCGTTAGGTTGCTTTCCTAAAGGTTCATCTTATGCAATCTTACTCACATCCGCGACCCATTCGCGACAACTGGTGAGCCGCAAACTATACTCATGGACTACATTGTTTTCGCACATGCCTTATGGACACAGTCTATATAACCCTTTTTTTTGGACACTTCATGCGAATGTGTGGCGCGCCTTACACCCGGACCATTGTAAATTTTGCGATGAGGATTTGGGATGTCGAACCGTTTATTTATCTATCTACATCCGGATCCTGCTCCAGCTACTGCCGGGTCTGGGTGCTGACGAGTCCTCTCCATTTGACTCGGTCCTCCCATCACTTTTTTTCCTCTACTTGCTGCCAGGTCACACCTCTCCTTTCCATCGTTAATACTTTGTATATTTTATTCTGTTCAGCGCTGGTTTCCGCTTTTTTAATCTGGAACCTTTGTCTTTTTATGTAGGTCCTCTTCTGTGAGAGGCTTTCGGGCAGGCCTAAGATTGAACGGGATATCCTGTGCATGCCATGTACCAGAGATGCAGTATTTTAGCATATTTTAACCTTAGTTCTGCATTTTGTGTTGACTCACATCTTAATATAAGTATAGGGGGATTTTTTCTAAGAATTTCTGCTGGTTCTGTTTAGCTTTGATTATCTTAAGCGCGTGGACAGTTATTATTATTGATTTATAATTTTGCAGATGCGCCTGAAGACGGGATGCATGTTCTGAAACCTGATTGTGCTTTTCTTTTTAGAAATAAATAATTTTTACAGCTATAGCAGACTTTAATTGTCGATGAAGGCGGTTTGCTTTTTATTTGACGAAAGTAATACTGTCGCTGGAGTAACACTGACAGCAATGGATTTACGGAGTCGTTCAGTTTCATAAATTGGTATTTCTGTGTACGTCGGTTACTTTGATACACTATTGGATATTAAAATTGCTACACTAAGAAGAAATGCAGATGATAAACTGGTATTCATTGGACAAATATATTATACTAGAACTAACATGTGAATGCATTTTCACGCAATTTGGGTGCATAGATCCTGAGAAATCAGTACCCAGGACAACCACCTCTGACCATAATAACGACCTTGATACGCCTTGGCATTGAGTCAAACAGAGCTTGGATAGCGTCTACATGTACAGTTGCCCATGCAGCTTCAGCACGATACCACAGTTTATCAAGAGTAGTGACTGGCGCATTGTGACCAGACAGTTTCTCGGCCACCATTGACCAGACGTTTTCAATTGGTGAGAGATCTGGAGAATGTTCTGGCCAGGGCAGCAGTCGAACATTTTCTGTATCCAGAAAGGGCCGTACAGGACCTGCAACATGTGGTCGTGCATTATCCTGCTGAAATGTAGAGTTTCGCACCCCATAGAATGACGCTGGGTGATGCGCCAGTATGGCGATGACAAATACGCGCTTCCAATGTGCGTTCACCGTGATGTCGCCAAACACGGATGCTGTAAACAGAACCTGGATTTATCCGAAAAAATGAGGTTTTGCCATTCGTGCACCCAGGTTCGTCGCTGAGTACACCATCGCAGGCGCTCCTGTCTGTGATGCAGCGTCAAGGATAACCGCAGCCATGGCCTCAGAGCTGATAGTCCATGGTGCTGCAAACGTCGTCAGACTGTTTGTGCAGATTGTTGTTGTCTTGCAAACGTCCCCATGTGTTGACTCAGGGATCGAGACGTAGCTGCACGATCCGTTACACCCATGCGGATAAGATGCTTGTCATCTCGACTGCTAGTGATACGAGGCCGTTGGGATCCAGCACGGCATTCCGTATTACCCACCGATTCCATCTTCTGCTAACAGTCATTGGATCTCAACCAACGCGAGCAGCAATATCGCGATACGATAAATCGTAATTGTGATAGGCTACAATTCGACCTTTATCAAAGTCGGAAACGTGATGGTACGCATTTCTCCTCTTTACACGAGGCATCACAACAACGTTTCACCAGGCAACGCCGGTCAACTGCTTTTTTTGTGTATGAGAAATCGGTTGGAAAGTTTCCTCATGTCAGCACGTTGTAGGTGTCGCCACCGGCGCCACCCTCGTGTGAATGCTCTGAAAAGCTAATCATTTGCATATCACAGCATCTTCTTCCTGTCGGTTAAATTTCGCGTCTGTAGCACATCATCTTCGTTGTGTAGCAATTTTAATGGCCAGTAGTGTATCTTATTTCCCCACTCTTTGTCACAGTATCCTATCAGCAGACGTCAAACTGTACCATTCGGAGCCTTACGGCGAGAGCAGGAAGCGCCTCTATGCCTGTATAGTCCGCGGGCCCCAGAGTGCCTCCCTAAAAGAAAGTACAGCAGAGCCTGTGGAGGCGGACAGACGGCCTACCTGCTGGTGCGGACAACAGCAGCAACTCTGCGGGGGTGCTAGCTGCCAGGGTCAGAAGAGGGGGCGGCGTTGTCGAGGGCCACAGGAATCCGCGGAACGCTGCCTTCCAGGCCTGTGGTGGGGGTGTGCCCGCCTGCACCCTCAGATTTGGCGGGAAAGCCACTCCTCCCCCAAGTTCCCAAAACAGTGTGTTGCCTCTCCTAGTCGCTCTTACACTTCACACCGTGGGCTGGCTCCTCAGTCGCCTTTCCGGTTACCGATCGAAGAGGCGCAGTGGTAAGACAGTGGACTCGTTCTCGAGAGTGCAGCGTTTCAAACCATCTCTTCTCTTCTCAGCGATCACAGGCCCTGTAGACCACGCCCTGCATCAACTATCTGCTTCCACCACCTTCTATGTCTCGCAGCCTCTCTCCACCCTCGGAAATTCCTAATGCTGCGATGTCCTTCTCTGTCATCTTTCCACCTTGTACGAGGTCGGCCCAATGGTCTTGTTGCCTGGAGAGTTCCTTCAAATGCTTTCTTGTTGATCCTGTTGTTTTCCATTCTGGCCTCATGTCCAGCCCATTGCAGTCTCCTACTTTTTAATTTCTGGATGATAGTGAGTTGCTTCATTAACTGATAAATTTCATTGTTCTTTCGAATTCTCGATACGCCATTCTCCAACACAGGTCCCCAGATTTTTCTCATTACTTTTCTTTCGAAAACATTCAGTTTTTCTCTTTCATTCTTTGTAAGTGTCCAGCTTTCTGAAGCGTACAGTACTATGGGGGCAGATAATAGTGTTGTATATCTTCATCTTTGTGGTGATTGACAAAGCTTTACTTTCGAATGGGTTGCTTAGTGAGTACAGACATCTTGACCCTGAGGCTATTCTTTCATTCATATCCATTGTTATGATATTTTTACAGTTGAAACGTGGTCCAAGGAGAACTTTTCTGAATTTAGTATGTTGGTCAATTTCAAGTAAGGATTTGGGTTTATGACTCGACCTGTTTCCAAATATTCGGTTTCCTCTTCGTTAATCAAAAGCCCGATTTTGCTGGCACTGTGCCTGAGAGATCTGTACATGTATTTCAGTTCTTCAGTTTCACTCGGCAACACTATATCATCTGCATAAGCCAGGAGTTATACTTCACTGTTTTCGAATCGGAGACCATTGTATAGATGTAAATTACTCTCCTGAACCATTTTATCTAATGCAAGGTTGAAGAGGACACATGAAAGAGCGTCTCCCTATCGTAAGCTTGTTTTAATTGGAAAGATGGAAGATATGGATCCTCTAAACTTCACTGCTGCCTTGGAGCCATCCATGCACAGTTCTATCATCCTTATGATTTTACTGGGTATGCTAAATTCTCGTAATTTGTTGTAGAGGCTAATTCTGTGGATGCTGTCGTAGGCTCGCTGTATGTCAATGAAGATACAGCGGATGTTTTTATTAAATTCCCACTATTTCTCAAAGATCTGTCGTATAGTAAACAAATTATCAGTTGTGAAACGGTTTGTTCGAACTCCAGCCTGGTAATCTTGAATAATGTTTTCTGCGTAAGGTTTAAGTTTTTCCAGAATGGTCATTGACGCAAACCGTCAGCTATCCAAATTTAGATTTTTCGTAATTTTCTTAAATCTCTCGTTGCGAATGCCGTGATGGTTCGTTTTCAAGGGAAACGACGACAGGGTCGGAGATTATCTCCTCTCGGGGACTGGGAGTTGTGAGGTACTGATACAGTTAAAAAGGCATTGTCTCACATCTTGCTTTGGTTGTAGGGCACCACCACCCCAAGGAAATTTCATCGTACGGGAAAGCAAAAAGTGAAAGCTAGTGTAAAATGTACCTTCACGTGAATTAGCCGTCTGAGGACTAACCTTTCGGTTCGAAACTTGTAAGGGCACTGTTTACATAAATAAATAGCGTTGCAAAAAGTGGCTGGTTGCTGTTCGTGAGAGTCAAACTATATTTTGTTTAGAGCCACGGGCTTAGAATGTTTTCGGCCAGATAATACCTGAAGCTACTTCTACGTCTGTTGCTGACTCTCCATCCAAGATAACATCTTGCGTCCTTGCTAGGAAAATGTCGTAAATCCAGTCACAAAAGTCGCTTGACATCTCACATGGCCGTACTTCTGATATCATGGGTTGATGCTTTCTGGACATCGAGGAATACTGTAACTACCTGACTAACTTGAGCCATGACTTCGAGGATGTCATGCGACAAAGCGCGAAATGGGTTTCACACGAAATTCAGAATTCGTGCTGCGTGGCATGAAGGAGATCGTTCTGTCCAGTATACGTCATTACGTTTCGGCTTAGACTAAGTTCTAGGATTCTACGACGGATAGATGTCAAAGGTACTGGGCGGTGGCTTTGTGAATCACTTCTACCGCGTGGAGCGTAGCCGACTTTTCTACAACTTAACGGGCTGTCATGTCCTCGAAAGACAGGGGTTACAGGCCAGTCTGTCACTTCCTAGCGGTTAGGAGCAAATGCAAAAAGATAAACTTCCAGTGAGCGTAGGTTGGTAGGATGGATCATTGCCAAACACTATCCCAGGGCACCTGGGTAGGCAAGCAATTTTTGTGACCCGATAGCTGTTCTCAGCTGGAGACTCAAGGATACCCGAGGGTCTGATTAACATTATTTATTTGCCGTCAGCCTAACTATTACACTAAAGGCTGATTCTGAATATTAGAAAAAGCCGAGGGTGTAACTGGTTGCAGAACAAAATCCGTGGAGTGAGCGCTAACAGAAGTAGCGAACACTAGCAGCATTTTAAGTACTCGATTTGAGAGCAGCACTCCAAGTGAGGAAAGCAAACTTGTCGGAGCTTACCCGAGGCTGTTGACGAGCGACGCTGAATTGGCACCGCAAAGATTTGACACAGGACTCCGTGTAAAAACAAAAAGATGGGTTTTTAAGGAATTCTCCCTTCCTATATTCGGTCCTCCAATCCGCCGGCACTTGAAGACTCCATCCAATCTGACCTCTGCACCTTCAGGGTGCCTATAGCCAACCACATTCAGATTGTTCCCTTCTCCTACTCAATAGGTAGGGATGTTCTTGGACATTACACGAACAAACTGTGAATTTGGTGGTAGCACGTTCAGCTGAAAGGTAAACGTCTCTGCTTTCTTTCTATAGGGACAACAACAGTGAGATTTTCACTCTGCAGCGGAGTGTGCGCTGGTATGAAACTTCCTAGCAGATTAAAACTGTGTGCCGGACCGAGACTCAAACTCGGGACCTTTGCCTTTCGCGGGCAAGTGCTCTACCAACTGAGCTACCCAAGCACGACTCACCACCCGTCCTCGAGGCTTTACTTTTCCCAGTATCTCGTCTCCTACCTACAAGCACTTGCCCGCGAAAGGTAAAGGTCCCGAATTGGAGTCTCGGTCTGGCACACAGTTTTAATCTGCAGGAAGTTTCAATAACAATAGTGTTTTGCGTCACTCGGCCCCGGCCAGATGTGTCTGGTCAACACGGTCTTCGTTGAACGACTCTAAACTGTGTAAACCCACTCGCGTTGCAGTTCTCGAGAAGTATCAAGCTTGCCGCCTCTTCTCCTTTGACGCTTTACAACAGCGTCTCGGCGGTGGTAATTCTGTGAAGTGAAACTGTTCCCCTGGGACAGCTGGTCACAGCGTCTGCAATTCGCAGGCCTATACCGTTACGTCTGTGATTTCCCATCTCTGCGTGCCCAAGTTGGTTTCCGACAGCCTTAAGCTTAAAAATGTACAAGTCATTATGAAACGTCCCCTTCGAAAAATTTATGAATGACTGTGCTGATAAACCTTTTACATTATTTGATTTTCAAACAGCTGAGCAGAACTGAACGTACTCAGACATTTCGCTCTTTACCTATTCTGATCAACACTAAACAGACACACAATATTTTTAGCGCAACGCAATCTGACTTCCAAAAATCCCTACAAAAGATTGGCCCTGACTAGCAATAACTTTACCTTTCATGAATCACCTACCTCACAAAAATCTTTGTTACCCGGAACTACTGCAATACAGCGAGCGTCACTACTGCCAGCTAAATAAATAATGGTTCAAATGGCTCTGAGCACTATGCGACTTAGCCGGCCGGAGTGGCCGAGCGGTTAAAGGCGCTACAGTCTGGAACCGCACGACCGCTACGGTCGCAGGTTCGAATCCTGCCTCGGACATGGATGTGTGTGATGTCCTTAGGTTAGTTAGGTTTAAGTAGTTCTAAGTTCTAGGGGACTTACGACCACAGCAGTTGAGTCCCATAGTGCTCAGAGCCATTTGAACCATTTTGAAGCACTATGCGACTTAACTTCTGAGGTCATCAGTCGCCTAAAACTTAGAACTAATTAAACCTAACTAACCTAAGGACATCACACACATCCATGCCCGAGGCAGGATTCGAACCTGCGACCGTAGCGGTCGCTCGGTTCCAGACTGTAGCGCCTAGAACCGCACGGCCACTCCGGCCGGCGCTAAATAAAAGATTCTAACTACTGAAGTCACTAACTACTGATAGGTATAGTCAGCAAATGAAAGATTTTATTAGTGAACAAAAAATGTATTTACCTTAATAATGTTCCAAAGTCATTATATATATATATATATATATATATATATATATATATATATATATCTCCAATATTACAAATTTACTCTTTCTGATTGACATATGTCCAGATCGTCCGCTCTCAAAATTCTGCCATTTCTATCCCCACATCCACCACTGCTGGCGGCTCACCTCCAACTGCCCAACACTACAATGGCAAATATTCCAACAATGCCAACCAGCCACAGGCTGCACACAGCACAGCCAGTGTTTTCATACAGAGCGCTACGTGGCGGTACCAACATAAAAACCTAAACAGCCTACTTACAATTACATCGTCAATATATCACACGGCGCTGAGCTGCGAAACGCTGGGGACGGCGTTTCTTACTGGCGAAGGGCCAGGGCAGGATTCCTTTGCAGCGACGCGAGTACGAGCTTAGCGATGAGCAGAGCAGAGGTGATTCACTTTCTGCCGCATAATGCACGAGCCGCCGCGGCTGGCCCACATAGGGCGCGCGCTCGTGAAGGCAGGCGGCCGGCGACCGGCGAGTTGCGCCTCGCGATCCAAGCAGCTTAACTGTAAAGCCTGGCGCCGCGCCGGCGGTGGTGGGGAATGTGGCGCTGCCGCCTGGCGGCCGCAAGGCCGACCGCCGCGATTACCGCATCTCTGTCACGGCGTGGACGCCGGCTGACTGGCGGCAAAACCCTTTCGCTTCTGTAGGCGTGTATACACCTCATACGCCGTTCGCCAGGTACTGTGGACGTTTGTATGCGCGCCGCTTTTGTTTTACCTACAGTGATACGGACGTCGGTATGACCCGCCAGGTTAGCCGAGAGCGCCAATGCGCTGCTTCCTAGACTCGGGTAGGCGCACCGGCCCCGGATCAATCTGCCCGGCGGATTACCGTCGTCGGTCGGTGTGCCGGCCAGCCTGGATGTGGTTTTTAGGCGGTTTTCCACATCCTGCTAGGTGAATACCGGGCTGGTCCCCACGTTCCGCCTCAGTTATACGACTCGCAGACATCTGAACACGCTCGCACTATTCCATTAATTACACGAGACGCAGGCAGCAGAGGTACACTAATTCCGTCCCGGGGGGTGCGGGGTGGCGGCAGGAAGGGCATCCGGCCGCCCCTTTCCACTCACCTTGCCAAATCTGTTCCTAACAATGCCGGCCCAGAGTCAGCGCGGGACACGGCACCAGTGAAAGAAAGATACGGACGTCAGTATGCGTCCCGAGCTGCCGACTTCTCACTGCTGCGGAAGAATTACTTCCGTATCTCAGTGAATAAAACACGATTCACGATGCGCAAGCTTGTGACTGGGCGAATCATGCGGGACTCTCCTTCTAATACAAAACACAGTAACTCGAGAACGAAATGAAATATCGTTCTGCTCTTAGTTTTAAATGAAATTTACACTACTGGCCATTAAAATTGTTACACCAAGAAGAAATGCAGATGATAAACGGATATTCATTGGACAAACATATTATACGACAACTAACATGTTATTGCATTTTCAGGCAATTTGGGTGCATAGATCCTGAGAAATCAGTACCCAGAACAACCACCTCTGGCCGTAATAACGGCCTTGATACGCCTGAGCATTGAGTCAAACAGAGCTTGGATGGCGTGTAAAGGTACAGCTGCCCATTCAGCTTCAACACGATACCACAGTTCATCAAGAGTAGTGACTGGCGTATTGTGACGAGCCAGTTGCTCGGCCACCATTGACCAGACGTTTTCAATTGGTGAGAGATCTGGAGAATGTGCTGGCCGGGGCAGCAGTCGAACATTTCTGTATCCAGAAAGGGCCGTACAGGACCTGCAACATGCGGTCGTGCATTATCCTCCTGAAATGTAGGGTTTCGCACCCCATAGAATCAAGAGTAGAGCCACGGGTCGTAACTCATCTGAAATATAACGTCCACTGTTCAAAGTGCCGTCAATGCGAACAAGAGGTAACCGAGACGTGTAACCAATGGCACCCCATACCATCACGTCGGGTGATACGCCAGTATGGCGATGACGAATACACGCTTCCAATGTGCGTTCACCGCGATGTCACCAAACACGGTTGCGACCATCACGATGCTGTAAGCAGAACCTTGATTCATCCGAAAAAATAATGTTTTGCCATTCGTGCACCCAGGTTCGTTGCTGTGTACACCATCGCAGGCGCTCCTGTCTGTGATGCAGCGTCAAGGGTAACCGCAGCCATGGCCTCCGAGCTGATAGTCCATGCTGCTGCAAACGTCGTCAAACAGTTTGTGCAGATGGTTGTTGTCTTGCAAACTTCCCCATCTGTTGACTCAGGGATCGAGACGTGGCTGCACGATCCGTTACACCCATGCGCATAAGATGCCTGTCATCTCGAATGCTAGTGATACGAGGCCGTTGGGATCCAGCACGGCGTTCCGTATTACCATCTTGAAGCCATCAATTCCATATTCTGCTGACAGTCATAGGATCTCGACCAACGCGAGCAGCAATGTCGCTATACGATAACCGCAATCGCGATAGGCTAGAATCCGACCTTTATCAGTCGGAAACGTGATGGTATGCATTTCTCCCCCTTACACGAGGCATCACAACAACGTTTCACCAGGCAACGCCGGTCAACTGCTGTTTGTGTATGAGAAATCGATTGGAAACTTTCCTCATGTCAGCACCTTGTAGGTGTCGCCACTGGCGCCAACCTTGTGGGAATGCTCTGAAAAGCTAATCATTTGCATGTCACAACATCATTTTCGTATCGGTTAAATTTCGCGTCTGTAGCACGTCATCTTCGTGTTGTAGCTATTTTAATGACCAATAGTGTAGATATCTTATCTTCGTTTCGTGCAGTACTTTGCATGAGCTAAAATCAGCCTTACGCAAAGTTTACTCGATATCGTTTTATCTCTGCAAACTCTTTAAAATTTCTTACCATGTTTTAAGTAATTTATGCATCACAGTAACTATGTCGTATAGCGAAGATAAATTCAGCCCTTTATGGAACAAAGGTATCAGACTAAGATGTGCAAGAATCAAAATTTTTCACATAATAATTTTCTTAAATCGGGTAAGTATTTCATAGCAGCCAGCAAGTCCACATCGACAAAACTGGGTGCGTCACACGGGATCGTCCGCTAGATATAAAACCAAATAACTCGAGAACGAAATGATACATCGCTCTGCTCTCAATTTTAAACGGAATTTCGGTATCTTACCTACTTTTCATTCAGTGCAAAGTATGAACTAAAACGAACCATACGCGAAGTTTATGCAGTGGCTTTTTACCTCCGCAAAATTTCGTGCTTTACTTAATTTGATGCAGCACAGGAGCTGTGAAGAATAACAAATAGAAATTCTTTTTGATCTTTACGCCAGTGACTGTTATAAGTTTTTATTACACACTATGAAGTGGTATTACGGCTTTCAGCCATGTCAACATAACGTAAGCTGACATATTTTTATGCCGTTGTCAATCCTGTTAAATACATTCGTATCGTTGACAACGACGTACTAATGTGTCAGCTTACGTTACGTTACATGGGTTAAATCCGTAATACCACTTGATAATGGCCTAAAGCCGAAATTTAAATAGTGTGTAATAAGAACTTATAACAGTCACCGGCGTGAAGATGATGTCCTCCAAAAAGTATTTTATGATTGTGAATCCGAGCTACAAGAAGTTCTTCAACAAGTGAAGATGTCAGACTGGAAGATGTGAAAAAATCAATTTTTTTCACCCAATGATCTAGCAAAAATCAGGTAAGTGTTTCATATCGGCCGAAAAGCCGTCATTCGGCATGGGCACTAGCATGTGGCGAGCCTTACAGCCACTACAAAAGACGTTTGCACACGGAATGCAGAAAGCATCTGAGGTCGCAGAGTCGCGAGGGTTTTGAGCGCTGCTGCTAGAAAGCTCGCAACACCACTACAACTCCAAGTTCATCCAGCTGCAATCACTGATGATACGGCGTACGACGTTATTCCATTGCCGAGTCACGCTCAAATGTTCAAATATGTGTGAAATCTTATGGGACTTAACTACTAAGGTCATCAGTCCCTCAGCTTACACACTATTGAACCTAAATTATCCTAAGGACAAACACACACACCCATGCCCGAGGGAGGACTCGAACCTCCGTCGGGAGAGCAGCCGCACGGGCCATGACTGCAGCGCCTTACACCGCTCGGCCGAATCACACTAATGTGACCACCTGACAAAAGCATTAATAACCACCTTTTGCCTTTTGCAGCTCGGACCACTGCGAGGCGTGCAGGTAGAAAGTAATCGAACTTCTGGAAGGTATCGACAGGGATGTGGAGTCTTGCCACCAGTGCCACGGTCAGATGCGCTAGGTCTCTCGGTTCAGTATTCGTGGTGCGAATAGCACGATCGAAGTGGGCCCAAAGATTCTCAACTAGGTATGAATTCGATGAGTTTCGTGACCAGGGGACTAAAGTAAACTCACCCTGGTGCTCTTCGTACAACATATGTACACTGCGATCTGTATGAAGTGTTGCATTGTCCTGCTGATAGATGCCTTCGTACCGAAGAAAAAAGAACTGCATGTAGGGGTGGTCCTCAAGGATGGATACTTCCTTGTATTGATCCTTTGTGCGTTCCAGAATCTGTCCTTGTTGTTGTTCTGGTCTTCAGTCATGAGACTGGGTTGATGCAGCACTCCATGCTACTCTATCCTGTGCAAGCTTCTTCATCTCCCAGTACTTACTGCAACCTACATCCTTCTGAATCTGCTTAGTGTATATCTCTTGGTCTCCCTCTACAATTTTTACCCTCCACGCTGCCCTCCAATTAAAATTGGTGATCCCTTGATGCCTCAGAACATGTCCTACCAACCGAACCCATCTTCTAGTCAAGTTGTGCCACAAACTCCTCTTCTCCCCAATTCTGTTCAATACATCCTCATTAGTTATGTGATCTACCCATCTAATCTTCAGCATTCTTCTGCAGCACCACATTTCTAAAGCTTCTATTCTCTTCTTGTCCAAACTGTTTATCGTCCACGTTTCACTTCCATACATGGCTACACTCCATACAAATACTTTCAGAAACGACTTCCTGACACTTAAATCTATACTAGATGTTAACAGACTTCTCTTCTTCAGGAACGCTTTCCTTGCCATTGCCAGTCTACATTTTATATCCTCTCTACTTCGGCCATCATCAGTTATTTTGCTCCCCGAAAAGCAAAACTCCTTTACTACTTTAAGTGTCTCATTTCCTAATCTAATTCCCTCAGCATCACCCGAGTTAATACGACTACATTACATAATCCTTCTTTCAAGACACTGTCCATTCCGTTCAACTGCTCTTCCAAGTCCTTTGCTGTCTCTGACAGAATTACAATGTCATCGACGAACCTCAAAGTTTTTATTTCTTCTCCATGGATTTTAATACCTACTCCGAATTTTTCTTTTGTTTCCTTTACTGTTTGCTCAATATACAGATTGGATAACATTGGGGATAGGCTACAACCCTCTCCCACTCCCTTCCTAACCACTGCTTCCCTTTCATGTCCCTCGACTCTTATAACTGCCATTTGGTTTCTGTACAAATTGTAAATAGCCTTTCGCTGCCTGTATTTTACCCCTGCCACCTTCAGAATTTAAAAGAGAGTATTCCAGCCAACATTGTCAAAAGCTTTAAGTCTACAGATGTTAGAAACGTAGCTTTGCCTTTCCTTAATCTAGCTTCTAAGATAAGTCGTAGGGTCAGTATTGCCTCACGTGTTCCAATATTTCTACGGAATCCAAGCTGATCTTCCCCGAGGTCGGCTTCTACCAGTTTTTCCATTCTTCTATAAAGAATTCGCCTTAGTATTTTGCAGCTGTGACTTATTAAACTGATAGTTCGGTAATTTTCACATCTGTCAACACCTGCTTGCTTTGGGATTGGAATTATTATATTCTTCTTGAAGTCTGAGGGTATCTCGCCTGTCTCATACGTCTTGCTCACCAGATGGTAGAGTTTTGTCAGGACTGTCTCTCCCAAGGCTGTCAGTAGTTCTAATGGAATGTTGTCTACTCCTGGAGCTTTGTTTCGACTTAGGTCTTTCAGTGCTCTGTCAAACTCTTCACACAGTATCATATCTCTCATTTCATCTTCATCTACGTCCTCTTCCATTTCTATAATATTGTCCTCAAGTACACCGCCCTTGTATAGACCCTCTATACTCTCCTTCAACCTTTCTGCTTTCCCTTCTTTGCTTAGAACTGGGAGCATGGAGCATAAAATATGATTCATCTGAAAAGATTACCTGTCGCCACGAAGCAGGCGTCCACTTGCACTACTGGCGTGCAAATCCCAGCCTTCGTCGCCGATGAACAGCAATCAGCATGGGTGCAAGAACCAGGCGGCTTCTGCGGAGGCCCAAATGCAGGAACGTTTGCTGAACGGCCGTTGAGGACACACTGTTGGTAGCCTCTTGGTTCATCTGGGCGGTCAGTTGCTTAACATTGCACGTCTCTTCTACGGTACACATCTTTTCAGCAATCGTCTACGGCCCGTGATGCAGCAGAATTGCCTAGGCACCAGTTTTGCGTAGTGCCATTTTTCCATGCACTGTAGACTTTAACCGTGGCGGCACGGCAAGCAGTTTACAAACTTCGCCGTTTAGGTACTGTTTCCTCCCTTGGCACGAGAGCCAATGATCACGCTCTTTTGGACGTCAGATAAATCGCCGTGTTTCCGCGCTACGACAGTGACTACACTGTTTTCCTTGTCTCCCCCCCCCCCCCCCCCCCCACGGTTTTTTACCTTCCACTGCTATTGCTGCCACCTGCCGTCTACGACTGGTTATTACACATTCGAACATAACCATTAGTCCCATTAATGTGACTTGGCCGTGTATTTTATTAGCTTACTCTTGCCTCAGAAACTTCGAAATTTACCATATTTTTTATTATTTAGCAACACTTCCTGGGGTGCCATTGCAACGGTCCCAAGGGCATGAGCTGTAGCTGTTCCACACTCAATCGCAGAGTATTGCTATTCTACCTGCTGAATGTAGGACGTACAACGAAAGTATCCGTTAGGAAAGTGCCGCAAAATATTGCGTTAATGGGCCGTGGCAGCGGACCACCGGCCAGAGTGCCTTTGCTGACAGCACGACATCGCGTGCAGCGCCTCTCCTGGGCAGGTGACAAGGTCGGTTGGACTCTAAATGACCGGAAAACCGTGGCCTGGTCAAATGAGTCCCAAATTCAGTTTGTAAGAGCTGGCAGTAGAGTTGGAGGATGGGGCAGACCCAAGAAGCCTTGGATTCAAGTTGTCAGCAAGACACTGTGCAAGCTGATGGTGGCTCCATAATCGTATGAGGTTCGTGTTCTTGGAATGGACTGGGTCTTTTGGTCCAACTAAGATTCTTGGAGACCATTTCCAATCATTCGTGGACTTAATGATCCTGAACAACGATGGAAGTTTTATGGATGACAATGCGCCATGTCAGTTGCACACAGTTGTTCGCAATTGTTTTGAAGAAGATTCTGGATAATTCGAACGAAAGGCCATCCATATCGCCAGAATTGAATCCCCGAACATTTGAACATTTATGGGACAAATCGAGAGATCAGTTCGTGCACAAATTCCTGCACCTGCAACAGTTCCGCAATCATGGACGGCTACAGAGTTTGCATGGCTCAATATTTATGCAGGCGGCTTCCAGCGACTTGTTGAGTCCATGTGACGTCGGGAAAAATGAGGTCTGACACGATATTAAGCGGTATCCCATGACTATTGTCACGTCACCAGCCAAGTTACAGGGTGACCCTTATGAATATATGGACGTGAAGCGACGCTGGGCAGACATATTAGTACCAGTCTCAAAGTGTAGCTCTTGGGAAACATGGTGAGAAATAAATACGTTGGAGCAGTTATAGCACAAAACTGTAATTAATCTTTCTGCGGAGAAAAAGTGGGCTACGACAGTGCTCAGTACCAGCTCCTCTACCGTTTAACGTTTATACTTCTGTGGTGCTACTAACAATCTACAATGCTTACATGGCAGTAACCATCCAAACAAAACATCTTGGCGAGAGCAGAAGTGGGAACGCTGAATGAACATTCTGAAAAGTGACTACTGTGCTTCAGTCCGGTCGAAACACTTTTAACCCAGTAGCCACCTAGAAGACTGAGCGAATGCTTCATTTTCCAACAAACAAATGAACCACATCAATTATCCAAAACACCGTTAATAAGGGAATTGGCTGGAGCAGCGTTTGGAGCGCAAGCAGATATCTGTACATTGCCGCATAATTCTTAGTGTACTCATTTGCAGAGTACTGTTTTCAATTCTGGTGCAGCAGTACGCACACCAGCCAAACAGATGTCCGTCCAAATGAGTTATCCGCATTATTGCTGAAACGCTGAATGTAACTGTGGAGAACAGAGCTGATTAAACTGTTAACAGGGTCTCAAATGTTGATATAGATCTCTGAAAGTGCACTGCCGTGTGAAAGCAATTTTCTTGTTGCTGCGGCTTTTTTTATGATGGTGGTGGTGGTGTATTCAATTCCGAAGACTGGTTTGATGCAACTATCAACACTTCTCTGGTCTGTGCAACTACCCTTCGTCCTTGCATTAGTTACGGACGCTACATCTATTTGAACCTGCTTATTATAGTCAAGGATTGGTATCACTCTGCAGTTTCCTACCCTTCCCTCTCCTCCACAACTCCCGCAATGCCGTCCATCACCAAATTGACGATACCTTTATGCCTCTGGATGTACCCTATCAATCGATCCCTTCTTTTAGATTAGTTGTACCTCAAATTATATTTTCCTTCAGTTATTCAGTCTGCCAACTTAATCTTCGGCATTCTTCTGAAGCACCACATTTCAAAAACTGCTATTCTCTCGTTGCCTGAACTGTATGTCGCTCCCGTTACACTTCTATTCCAGGCTACAGAGACTTCCTAACATTTAAATTTATGTTCGATGTTAACGGATTTCTCATTTGAGAAATTGATTTTCTGCTTTAGCCAGTCTGCATTTTGCATCGTCTTTACGTCGGCTACGTCATTTGTTTTGCTGCACACATAGCAAAATTCATATACTAATTTGTGTTTTATTTCCTAATATAATTCTTCCAGCATTGGCCGTTTAAATTCCACTGCATTCCATTAGGACTGTTTTACTGTAGTTGGTGATCGTCTTACAACCTCTTGTCATTTGCTCTTCTAAGTCCTTTGCCATCTCCGGCATCTGCAAAACCCGACAGCTTTAATTTTCCCTATCAGAACCTTAATTCGCTCCATGAACTTTCCAAATATTTCCTCTGTTTCTTTTATTGCTTGCTCAATTTACATATTGAATAACATTGGAAATAGGATACTTCTTGTCAATTACTTTCATGCCCTTTGATTCTTACAACTGCAGTCGGTTTTCTGTTCAAGGTGTACGTACATCTCGTTTACTGCATTATTTCTCAGCTACCTACAGAATTTCAAAGAGTGTTTTAGAGTTAACTTTGGGGTAAACGACAATAGATGATGAAATAATAATAATAATAGTAAGTGTAGCAGTACACTAAATTGTACAAATTAATCAGGGCAGCAATTGATCGCGTAATTTGTAATTTGCCTCTCGTACCAGCTGCGGTCGCGAGTAGAACTTACAGCGACGCTGCTGCTGCTACGCGAAGTAGACGAAGGAGCATTCAAGACTAACGAGTTAGTTCTCCTGACTTGTGGATCGTAGCATTTACAAAGGAGGAGCGGAAACTATTTGGATTGTTATCAGAGCAGGTGGCCTGCGTGGGAGCAGAGCAACACGCCCCATGCCCGCGTTGCGTCAGTCCTGTGGAATGGCCGTCCGCTGTGGTCGGCCTTGACGTATGTGTGTGTGTGGGGGGGGGGGGGGGAGAGGGGGGGATCTGTGCGCGGCCGTGCGTACAGGCGAGGTACAATAGCCGGAGCAGGTTTTACGCTGACCGCGTCCGTTTAAATCCATTTACATTTCCCCGCTACTGGGGGAAGCGAGGAACAAATGAAAAGCGGCCCGGTGACTTTTCAGTTTTTACGAGCTGTGGCAGGCTTTACGCTGCCTGCTGGACAGTGGCGAGGAACCAAAACAGCTAACGACGAGAGCTTCTGGTGGGGTCTCCGTTACACGTCCGTCATATGTCAGGCAGGGGAAACGTGCGTGTCACGAAAGCCCATCCTCACACCCCCACAACCCCTCCCCCGGCCCCACCACCGCCCACGTCGCCGTCCCCGTCCCGACGTAGGAGCCAAAATGTCTTTGAGGCATCGCTTCCTTCAATCCTCTAACAAAAGGAATCCAATGAAGGTGATGCCATACCATGTGGCCTTAGAAGCACGTGACAGGCTTCTAACTAGCACTTATGAATCAAGCAGCCAGTTTGAACAATGATTAATCGAAATAAATGAACAGGAAGGACAGTACCACGATCATAACACTGGGAAGACCCCAAATTCGACTCTTGGATTGCGGTATACACCGCATTAAACATTTACAAAGCGTCGAAAAATGAACATTAGACGCTGAATCGGGCGAGAACAGCGCCAAGTTTACATGCTGTGAAGCACCAGTTAAAATAAAGGCTGCAAATATGTGATAGTCGAAGCGCTTATCAGGTTGAGCTAAGTGATAGCAGTGAGTAGCAGCAGTGGAGCACGATGGCGCGTTCGTTACTCAGCCTGTAGCCTATGATGCACCTCGCTGGCCGGCCGCGGTGGTCTCGCGGTTCTAGACGCGCAGTCCGGAACCGTGCGACTGCTACGGTCGCAGGTTCGAATCCTGCCTCGGGCATGGATGTGTGTGATGTCCTTAGGTTAGTTAGGTTTAAGTAGTTCTAAGTTCTAGGGGACTGATGACCACAGCAGTTGAGTCCCACAGTGCTCAGAGCCATTTGAACCACTTTTGCACCTCGCTGTGTTGTGCCTGCGGCGGCTGGTGGTTGATGTGACGGACATGGACGCTACGTGTTGACTGCTCCAGGATACTGACATAGGTGAGTCCGGGTGACCTCGTTGGGTCTCGCTCAAAAACTGGGTCCAAGCAAGGAAACAGCAGACTGCCAGGGTAGGCACTGTTTTCTGTACTCATCCTAAAAGGCCGTTCCCACAAAACTCTTTCTTCAATTTTATTCGTAGTGGACGCTGTTGAACTCCGTGACTGTTCCTTTATAGGCTGTAGAGAAATTTCCGCTACCAGTTGTAAGACGTGTATATTTCTATTGTCTGTTGTCAAACCACAATTTATGAAAGATGTTTATATTTTATTAATAGGATTAAGTAGGAATAACTAATATTTGTCATTTTGGAAATAATTGTGGTAGCAGGGAATGTCTGCACCAAAGTATTGTTGGCTGGAGAGACCGCACATTGATATAATTTTAAAAAGGGCGGGAGAGACCGCGTATGGATACATTTTAAGAAAAGAGCGGGAAAGACCGCGCATTAATACATTTTGTAATGATAGCAAAGCATTGTTGGCGGGAGAGACGGCACTTTAGCGTTCGTAGGAAGTCATTAGTAAGCGAGATGTGAAGCGAGTTGGTAGCATGTCTGAAGCGAGAGGTTGAGAGGAGCGGTGTGCCTGCCAGCCACCAGCTATGATTTACAAGAGATTATAAACGGATGTACAGAGACATCGGCTAACTATTATCGTAAGAGGAACTAATGTTATTGAATTATTTTTTTTAGAAACTCAAGACTACTGAAGGTATGTTTGCGCAATCCTAGTTGTAAAATTATTGTAAAAAGTAAGTCCCATTTGAACGTCTGTAAAACCATTTCATTACCAACAGTAAATAATTGAAGAATCGTTTTCAGAATATAATTAATTTTTGCCAACAATATTGCATTACTGGTTATAATCCATCCCAAAAACCATCAACGTAAAACTTTGCAAAATTTTATTGCTGTCAAGAAAAAGTTTAACTATGAAATACGTAACTTCAGTCAAATTAATTTAAGAATAACGTCAGTTTTGCTATTAAAGAATAACGTCAGCTTTGGTAATAAATGCAGTCACTTGTTATGACAGCCCGCCAGCAGCTAACAGAGCATAGTAAAACAGAGTAAGTATATTCGCAGTTCGATGTAGCAGTCAGATGGAGATCCAGTAACAGTGAGAAAGGTAAGGAACAGTTTTGGGTTATTGCAGGTAACGACTGAGGGCCACGACGACGACACATTCTATGTTTCGTTGAAATAATCAGCAAATAACTTTTAATAAGCATCATTTAAATTTGTATACGAAGATTCCACTTACTATTATTGAGAAAGAGAATGAATTTCAAAGGGAAGATTTAATTTGCTATTATTAAGCAAGAGATAGAAATCCTAAGGGGAGGTTTCATAGGTTATTCGAGAAGGGAACGTTGCGTAACAAAAGAGATATAGAGGAGACGGGAAGGTTTCACAGTCACAATAAAATATTATTTATTCATCACACGACCGCTTTCGGGCTTATGCCCATCCTCAGGTGTTTATACATTCATGTACATGTTTATATTGCTGGAGAACACTGTATAAATACAAAGAAAATTATTTGCTGGTGGCTGAACAGATAAAAGTGGAATAACTGTGTGACAGGGTAGCATTTGTCGAAAATATGTGTGTACTTACATAAAGATGAAGCATCATTATTATAATTACGCTGTGCTGGCAGTTTTTTCTATTTAGTTGCACATTTGTTATCATTTTCGCGTCCATGTTTCACTTTTATAAAATTTCGCTGCACATTTCACTATTGCGACGTGCATCCGTGACACAAACTCTGTTTACACTAGCTAACGAAATATGTAAAGGTTTTTTGAATTACCTTTACCAGTCACAAACTTTGGCAACTATTGTATTACTTATTTGTTTCGACGTGTTTCGAGGGTTCAACCTCATCTTCAGGGTAAATGGCATTACAAAAACAACTTTACAATAATGTCATATTGATACTAAATAGTCTTTTCGAAAATGCTGTGGTTTATTTTATTTGTTTAGAGTATGGCATCTACAGAGTAAAATTGCACACATACTAATAATTAATATAATAAACGAATTACAAATATATTATTAAATGATTGATTGCAAACAACAATATGCGAGAGATTTAGGGAGACAGCCACTGCAGCTATTACAAGTCCACATCCAAGCAGGTCACCCACTGAACAGCACGTGGAGTAGCATTCATGATATCCCTCCATTCTCCTTCAAACCTCCTCGCAGGACGTTCGAAGATCAGGTGAGGGATTGTTTGTGCTTCTGCACCATCGCATCGTGGGTCATCAGTGAGTTTCCATTTGTGGAGAGTGGCCTTACACCTGCCGCGGTTAGTCCTCACACGATTAAGTCTGCACCAAGTTCTTCTGCACTTTAGCATTCCTCCCACCGCTATCGAAGTATCAAAATCAGTGATGAGAGGATGGTGATTATTCAGCAACCTGTATTGCCTCCATTCCCTTGCTATGTCGTACCTTTCTCGGAATTTGAGGGCTTCGTCTTCCGATATAGGTTTCCTGGATTTTAGGCGGGTAGTTGGTAGATGGTCCAATATTTTTCGGATAGGTATATCTTCAGAGACAGAGGGGTCATTAATTTTCTTCCATTGTCGGATAGCTGCTTGTTGCCTTGTGAGGGAGGGAGGAGCTATATTGCAAAGGGCATGAAGCCAGGGAAGTGGAGTTGACTACAGAGTTCCTGAGACACTCCTCATGGTGGTATTTAGCTGGACTTCTATTTTCTTCGTGTGTGTGCTCTTGTACCAGACTGGGGCGCAGTATTCTGCCACCGAGTAAGCAAGAGATTGTGCTGCGGTACGAAGCGTAGACGACCAAGACGGTGTACGCCGGGCAACGGTCCGTGACGACGGAACAGCAAACAGTCTACACACGTAGTAATATACGGCAAATCATCGAGTAAAACTGAAGTGATATCAGGTGTTCCCCAGGGAAGCGTCCTGGGACCTCTGCTGTTCCCGATCTATATAAATGACCTGGATGACAATCTGAGCAGTTCTCGTAGGTTGTTCGCAGATGATGCTGTAATTTACCGTCTAGTAAGGTCATCCGTAGACCAGTATCAGTTGCAAAGTGATTTAGAAAAGATTCCAAAGCGATTTAGAAAAGATTCCTGTATGGTGTGGCAGGTGGCAGTTGACGCTAAATAACGAAAAGTGTGAGGTGATCCACATGAGTTCCAAAAGAAATCCGTTGGAATTCGATTACTCGATAAATAGTACAATTCTCAAGGCTGTCAATTCAACTACGTACCTGGGTGTAAAAATTACGAGCAATTTCAGTTGGAAAGTCTACATAGATAGTATTGTGGGGAAGGCGAGCCAAAGGTTGCGTTTCATTGGCAGGATGCTTAGAAGATGCAACAAGTCCACTAAAGAGACAGCTTACACTACACTCGTTCGTTCTCTGTTAGAATATTGCTGCGCCGTGTGGGATCCTTACCAGGTGGGATTGACGGAGGACATTGAAAGGGTGCAAAAAAGGGCAGCTCGTTTTTTATTATCACGTAATAGGGGAGAGAGTGTAGCAGATATGATACGAGAGTTGGGATGGAAGTCATTAAAGCAAAGACGTTTCTCGTCGCGGCGAGATGTATTTACAAAATTTTAGTCACCAACTTTCTCTTCCGAATGCGAAAATATTTTGTTGAGCCCTACCTACATAGGAATCATCATCAAAATAAGAGAAATCAGAGCTCGAACAGAAAAGTTTAGGTGTTCGTTTTTCCCGCGCGCTGTTCGGGAGTGGAATGGTAGGGAGATAGTATGATTGTGGTTCGATGAACCCTCTGCCAAGCTCTTAAATGTGAATTGCAGAGTAATCATGTAGATGTAGATGTAGGCGGCCGAACTAGAATGAATTTCTCTCACGGTCAAGAAAATCTACAGAGGAAAATGAAAAAGCAAAAAGGTAATGGTTCTTATCAGAACCACCTGACAAGAGATAACAGAACTTTTGTCCGTAACTTACAACTAAATGTTGAAGGTTTAAGCCGAGACAAATGCGAACAATTGAGTAGGCTAGCTAAAGATACTGTGGTCAGCCTATGGAAGAAGAGAAAAGTAAGAGGCAGTCGCAGTCGAAAAATAGTCAAAATGGCTTCAGACTAACGAAATAATTTCCAGACCACTTTAGTGCAATGTGCATCTACCATATGTGATCAAGACATTTGTGATTAAAAGAGTGTTAACCGCTAATGTTAATGGTAATTATGGACGTAGAGGCATTGATTTTTGACAGAAGGTCGCGCAGATAACAATAACCTAAGCTACGTATTCGACGAGGCGGTGTGCACAGTATTACCGAGGCGGGGACTGTGGCACTACGGCGCGTGCCCACAATGCAACGCGGCGCCGCCATTCTCCATTGGCTGCCTGGGCGCCAGTCAGCAGACGGAGCCATTCAGACGTCCGGCAGAAAGGCTGCGGGCGCGGCGTCTGTCTGTTCCGGACGAGCTCAAAGCACTGCCGCCTCGTCAGGGCTACAAGGAAGGCCCGAGCGGGGCGGCGTCACAGGAGGCGAGATCTCCCACTGGATAAGCCGCCGCCTCTTGTTGACGTCTCTCTTATCCCGCAAGCAGGAATTGCGCGGCTAACGGCACGACTTAATTGCTAGAGCACTGCTCACTGACGGTCATTATCGCTGACAAGTCGAGCGTTTTTCTGCTCTGACGCCCCTCGTCTTTGATCCGTTTCGTCGAAGGAATGAAAGAAGACTTGGATGTAGCGTTTTGTCGACGACGCGGTCATTGGAAACGGAGTACAGGCTCGGACAAGAGAAACGTGGGGAAGGAAACGGGATATTTTTCATCCTAGGAAAAAAAAATGCAAGATGAGGATTTAAAAGTTATGCCGACGACTGGGCATCACAAACTGCGCATAAGCTCGATATGGGTTGGAAGAGGGGGAACGAAATTACCCCACAATCGATTTATGGACCGCATCAAACCAGTCAGTAGACAGATGACAAAAAAAAACTAAAAAGGTGGACGGTCGGACAGAGACAAAAAATGTAGATCTTTCCAGGTGCGTGTCCTTTGTGTTACCCTATGAGCCACCTCACCCGGTGCACTAAAAAGTCAGCTATTATTGCTGCCACAGGCTCGCTCCACGGTTGGTAGTGTAAAGGAGCAGATCTGAAAAGTTGGTACCACTTATTCCTAAAGATTCTGATGTTGCCTTAGGGGTTCTTGTGTTTAAATACGCGTAAACTGTTTGCCTCGCAGGCTCGATGGTGAAGTACCGGTCTACCAATGCAAAGGACTCCTGTACGATCTCTGGTCATTCCTAGGATTGTTATACAGGGTGTTACAAAAAGGTACGGCCAAACTTTCAGGAAACATTCCTCACACACAAATAAGGAAAAGACGTTATGTGGACATGTGTCCGGAAACGCTTAATTTCCATGTTAGAGCTCATTTTAGTTTCGTCCACCTACGCGCAATGGAGCACGTTATCATGATTTCATACGGGTTACTCTACCTGTGCTGCTAGAACATGTGCCTTTACAAGTACGACACATCATGTGGTTCATGCACGATGGAGCTCCTGCACATTTCAGTCGAAGTGTTCGTACGCTTCTCAACAACAGATTCGGTGACCGATGGATTGGTAGAGGCAGACCAATACCATGGCCTCCACGCTCTCCTGACCTCAACCCTCTTGACTTTCATTTATGGGGGCATTTGGAAGCTCTCGTCTACGCAACCCCAGTACCAAATGTAGAGAGTCTTCGTGCTCGTATTGTGGACGGCTGTGATACAATACGCCATTCTCCAGGGCTGCATCAGCGCATCAGGGATTCCATGCGATGGAGGGTGGATGCATGTATCCTCGCTAACGGAGAACATTTTGAACATTTCCTGTAACAAAGTGTTTGAAGTCACGCTGGTACGTTGTGTTGCTGTGTGTTTCCATTCCATGATTAATGTGATTTGAAGAGAAGTATTAAAATGAGCTCTAACATGGAAAGTAAGCGTTTCCAGACACATGTCCACATAACATATTTTCTTTCTTTGTGTGTGAGGAATATTTCCTGAAAGTTTGGTCGTAACTTTTTGTAACACCCTGTATACCTCTTAGGATTCCTTCTACCTCTGGAAAATTATATTATCAAACGGCAATAAGGGTCACCTTATCATCCATTCCGCGTTGCGTTGATTTTCAGAATTTCATATACATGTTGATTCTGTCGTTATTTAACCGTTAAGAGCTATAATGTGACGTTAAAGGTTTAACAGAACATGTCAAGTATTTAAAATTAGATACTTTTTTCAAGAAGCATAACTCACATCGCGCAAATTACGCATACTATATTCATCCAGTATTTGAGAAACAGAGCACTTAACGACTTCCAACTAAATTTAGACATAATTTGAAACGTTTTCGAAACTTTTCTCGCTGTACCCCACGCCTCCCACAAAATAATCTAAGGAGAAAAAATTTATCACTTACTACGTTTTCGCTGTTCATGTAGTAGGGCTTGAGTACTGCTTTACTAGTAGGTCTGTTCGCAACACATTTTCAAGAGAGCATCCACATGTACCACTGAATCTATTGCAAAATCATAAATATGGAGATGCGTGAAACCTTTCCTTTTTAAAAATTAAAAAGTAAAAGTAACGGAGCGTAAATTACGTTTGAAAATGTTTCGTACATGGTAGTTTGATTCATTGAAGAACGGGAGTCGGAGGCGGGGTGTTACTGATGTTCATTAACGTGGAAAATGGCGACTTGCATTCTGCGTCAGGGTCCACTTTATACTTACGTGCCAAAGCCATGTATAGCGATATGCACGCATACAGATGGCGGCAGTATCGTGCAAAAAATGTAGAAAACGTCAATGAATTTGGCAGAGCTGCCATTTGTACTCCGGTGATTCACGTGGAAAGATTTCCGACGTGATTATGGCCGCACGACGGGAATTAACAGACTCTGAACGTGCAGTGGTAGTTGAAGTTGCACATGGGGCATTCCATTTCGGAAATCGTAAGGGAATTCAATATTCCGAGATCCATAGTGTCAAGAATACCACATTTCAGGCACTACCTCTCACCACATAAAACCCAGAAGTCGACGGCCTTCACATCACGACCGAGAGCAGAGGCAGTTGCATGGAAACTAATGTGGGACGTACGACGAACGTATCCGTTTGCACATTTGTCGAAGTTTGGCATTTGCTAACAGCACGACATCGCCTGCAGCGCCTCCCCTGGGTCGTGACGAAATCGATTGGACCCTTGACGAATGGAAAATTGTGACCTGGTGAGCTGAATACCGATTTCGGTTGCTAGCCATTCATGGACTTCATGTTCCCAAAGAACAGTGGAATTTTTATGGATGACAATGCGTCATGTCATCGTGCCACAATTGTTCGCGGTTGCTTGGAAGAACGTTCTGCACAATTCGAGCGAATGACTAGGTCACCTAAATCGCCTGACATGAGTCCTTTGAAACATTTATGGGACATAATCGAGAGTCAGTTCGTAAATAAAATTCTGCACCGCCACACTTTCAGAATTATGGGCGGCTATAGGGACTCTATAGCTGGGTATTTCTGCAGCGGCTTCCAACGAGTTGTTGAGTCCATGCAACGTCGAGTTACTGCACTATACCGGGCCAAAGTATGTCCGACACGATGTTAGGAGCTATGCCATGACCTCTGTCACGGCATTGTACGCCCCCCTGTAACTGGCTGGGTCAGTCAGTCCAATGGTTGGAGGAATGGGATGGCTTACCACTTCCAGTACGAGCCTGCCTAGTAAGGTTCTATAGTGTTCAAACGAACCTTCGGTTTGATGATATCTTTACCTATGAATGTGTAATTTTTGACACAAGGCTCAACTACTTGTAGTATTTTAATTTGCTAGGGGTAGTTGCAAAAGGACGTAAGTATTGCATCTCTTGTATGTTACGCGTATGAGAGGCAATTTGGCCTATCAGAACTATCACCGCATTCACGATGTAATGTGACTCCCTGTCGTGCGGTACTTTTTTCTTTTGTTTTGGTATTTTTGGCATTTATTTGAGAACCAACAGCCATCTTATATATTATACAACTACCATTATAATTCGCAACACATGTCCACAAAATTGTGTCCCCGCGATCAGACTCACACCCACGTAAATAACCCCCTCCTCCCTCTCTCCCTCCCTCCCTCCCTCCCTCTCTCTCTCTCTCTCTCTCTCTCTCTCTCTCTCTCTCTCTCTCTCTCTCTCTCTCTCTCTCTCACACACACACACACACACACACACACACACACACACACACACACACACACTCTTAGCGAAAAATTTAATTGTTTACTTCTAATGTATAGTTTACCAAGGATTTCTTTTAGTAAGGCTTAATTGAGCCACTCACTTTTATCCACCGTCGCTGTGAGGGAGTTCTATAGTGGTTCGAAGAGACTGACGTCGACTCTAGACAGAGGAGTTGTGATTTTGTGTGGCCCCCTTCATCACACGTTCAGCATTTCACCGAGCAGCATACCCATTAGGTGTTTCTTTCGCTGGCGGGCGAAAACAATGTGCGTACATCCCTTTGCTCTCACACGTACAGTATGACGAGTCTCCTTCCAAGTTTGTTGTTGATGTTGTCTAAATCGTCCTTGGCTGAAATGAAGGCCCGCCGCTTTTACGTAACATCTTCATGATATATATCGAGTAATATACCTCAGTATAGCTATGGCCTGTGGCAGCGTTAGATCTTTTGCATTAGCAGTTCCAGTTGTTCTTCACGTTTCATTCAGTTGAATTACGTAGTCTGAGTACTCTTGACTGCCCATGGTACTCGCTTCTTTCGCTGGCTCCAAATCTGTGGAGGCTGGAAAGGCTGTATACCCGTATAAACATAACTTGGTTTTCAAGAAGGGTCTTTGGACAGACTTACATCGCTGATGCACTGTTGCAGAATTGTGGAGCACGTTTAATTCTCACTTATTATAACTTTTTTGGAGAAGGAAAATCTTTACAAAAATCAGCGTGCGTTCCGCAGATAGACATCTTGCGAAACTCTGCTCGCTCATTTTGTCCGCGAGATGCAGAGTGGCGCAAACAACGCGACCCGTGATGCCGTTTCCCTTGACTTCAGGAAGGCACACAATACCGTCCCGACAGTCGTATAGTGAAAAAAGTACGAACTTAACGAGTATCTGAACCAAATTTAGGATTTAGGACTTTCTTGGATACAGAACTCAATACATCGCGCTGAGCGGAACAAAATTGAGACATGTAAATGTAATTTCAGGAGTACCCTTAGGAAATGTCATAAGACTGTCACTGTTTACAGTATACGTAAATGATACAGTATACACTCCTGGAAATTGAAATAAGAACACCGTGAATTCATTGTCCCAGGAAGGGGAAACTTTATTGACACATTCCTGGGGTCAGATACATCACATGATCACACTGACAGAACCACAGGCACATAGACACAGGCAACAGAGCATGCACAATGTCGGCACTAGTACAGTGTATATCCACCTTTCGCAGCAATGCAGGCTGCTATTCTCCCATGGAGACGATCGTAGAGATGCTGGATGTAGTCCTGTGGAACGGCTTGCCATGCCATTTCCACCTGGCGCCTCAGTTGGACCAGCGTTCGTGCTGGACGTGCAGGCCACGTGAGACGACGCTTCATCCAGTCCCAAACATGCTCAATGGGGGACAGATCCGGAGATCTTGCTGGCCAGGGTAGTTGACGTACACCTTCTAGAGCACGTTGGGTGGCACGGGATACATGCGGACGTGCATTGTCCTGTTGGAACAGCAAGTTCCCTTGCCGGTCTAGGAATGGTAGAACGATGGGTTCGATGACGGTTTGGATGTACCGTGCACTATTCAGTGTCCCCTCGACGATCACCAGTGCTGTACGGCCAGTGTAGGAGATCGCTCCCCACACCATGATGCCGGGTGTTGGCCCTGTGTGCCTCGGTCGTATGCAGTCCTGATTGTGGCGCTCACCTGCACGGCGCCAAACACGCATACGACCATCATTGGCACCAAGGCAGAAGCGACTCTCATCGCTGAAGACGACACGTCTCCATTTGTCCCTCCATTCACGCCTGTCGTGACACCACTGGAGGCGGGCTGCACGATGTTGGGGCGTGAGCGGAAGACGGCCTAACGGTGTGCGGGACCGTAGCCCAGCTTCATGGAGACGGTTGCGAATGGTCCTCGCCGATAACCCAGGAGCAACAGTGTCCCTAATTTGCTGGGAAGTGGCGGTGCGGTCCCCTACGGCACTGCGTAGGATCCTACGGTCTTGGGGTGCATCCGTGCGTCTCTGCGGTCCGGTCCCAGGTCGACGGGCACGTGCACCTTCCGCCGACCACTGGCGACAACATCGATGTACTGTGGAGACCTCACGCCCCACGTGTTGAGCAATTCGGCGGTACGTCCACCCGGCCTCCCGCATGCCCACTATACGCCCTCGCTCAAAGTCCGTCAACTGCACATACGGTTCACGTCCACGCTGTCGCGGCATGCAACCAGTGTTAAAGACTGCGATGGAGCTCCGTATGCCACGGCAAACTGGCTGACACTGACGGCGGCGGTGCACAAATGCTGCGCAGCTAGCGCCATTCGACGGCCAACACCGCGGTTCCTGGTGTGTCCGCTGTGCCGTGCGTGTGATCATTGCTTGTACAGCCCTCTCGCAGTGTCCGGAGCAAGTATGGTGGGTCTGACACACCGGTGTCAATGTGTTCTTTTTTCCATTTCCAGGAGTGTATAACGTCAAAAGCTCCACGACCCACAGAGGATTGATGACTGCTGCAGGAACTGAACGTAAATAAATGCAACATATTGCAGATAAATAAGCGAAGAAATCCACTACTGTCCGATCATGCTGTTAGTGACGTATCACTGGAAACAGTAACTACCGTAAAATAGCTTCGTAGCGACCAAAAGTGCAATGACTCCATGAAACAAACTGTAGGAAAAGCAGATGCCGGGTCGAGATTGATAGGAAGAATCATTAGGAAATGTTATTCATCAGTGAAGGAAGTTGCTTACAAAACACTCGTTCTACCGATTTTTAAGTTTTGCTTATCTGTCTGGGATACTTACCAGACTAGGTTAATGGAGGAAACAGACAAGATCCAACGAAGATCGGCGCGTTTCGTCGCGGGATCGCTTAGTCCGTACGAGAGAGGTAACGAGATTCTCAGCAAACTCACGTGGCAGACACTAAAAAAGAGGCGTTGAGCATCATGGAGAGGTTTACTGTTGAAATTTCGAGATAGTACGTTCCGGGTCTCGCAGAAGGACCCTGACGGTAAAACCCGATCAATCAGCGCTAAACAGACGGTTATCATCAATTACCCTCCGTACGCGTCATTCGCGAGTAGGACAGGGAAAGGGGGCTCCGATAGCGGTACCAGAAATACCCTGTGCCACACACCGTAAGGAAGTGGACCAGAGAATTATTTACCGCTTTGTTGACACGTTGAAAATTTTTTTTGTAAAGAACCCTTACGTATTATTATCGAACAAGAAAAGAGGAAAGTATTTAATCACTAAGTACAAAATATTTCTCTATGAACGGCCATACATCGGTAAAGGGATCATTCAATGCAGTGCGGCCGTGGGGATGACTGTCTTCGATAATGCGCAAATTTGCAACCAAGGACCTGCGAGTCTCATAACAATGGACCACCTTCATCAAGCTTGCGATTAAAGGCCAAAAATTTAAAGATGTCAAAGAGCTGGCCAGAAAGTATGTTGGGCAAAACGAAATGTGGTTTTACGACCAGTTGACGTCAGATGCTTCAAACGATCCTGAGGTGACTGAAGGGGAGCTAGAAGACTGAAGAACTACTGCAGAATTAATGTATTATGCCAATAATGTTGTACTTTCTTCATTAATGTTTTTTAAACTGAAATATGGTTAATTATGAAGAAAATGGTCCTACAAAGATTTTTCATTTACTTTGGAGCAAAACGGAGGCAGCTCCAAAATTCAAAACCCTATTGCACGTACCTGAGTGAATGCATTTGTGTGTATTCTCGTCGGTAGTATTAGATACCCCATAACCTAAAATAAGGCTGACAACTTTTTCGTTTTGGTGAAAACTGAATTTTTAAAACGTTGTCTTTAATTTGCCACAAACTGGAAAAGTGGAGCTGGCTCCTTCTTGCACCAAACCCTTCAATTTTCATCGTAATATCGTCAGTTTCAAAGTCTAACAAATCTCGTACTTCTCCCTTTCAAAAATTCTTTTTCAATCCCAAATGTGGAATTATAAATTTATTTGCCAGCAGCGTAATAATGCTTGCTCACGGAGTACCATTGCCATCTTTGCATTATCATCTGTGTTTTCGCAAGAAACATGAAGAACCTTATAAATGAATTGAAAGAAATTATATTTTACCATTGATCTTAAGGCCACTGCTGATTTCGTTGTCTAGGAGAAGCACATTTTTCCCTGTCACTGTTCCGATGTAGCAACAAATCAGAAGGAGGAAGCTGGAGACGGAGGGAGGACGGAGTAGGAAGTGGAGAGAGAAAGAGGTGGAGGAGGAAGTGGAGAGAGATAGGTGGAGGAGGTTAGAGGCGCCATGTCACTGACTGCGCGCCCCCTCCCGCCGGAGGGTCGAGTCCTCCCTCGGGCATGGGTGTGTGTGTTGTTCTTAGCATAAGTTAGTTGAAGTAGTGTGTAAGTCTAGGGATCTATGACTTCAGCCGCTTGGTCCCTTAGTAATTCACGCACATTTGAACATTTGAGGAGGAGCGGATGGAGAGAGAGGGGGGGGGGGGGCAGGAAGAATTAAACAAAGACGGGGTTGTGGAGAAGGTGGACAGAGTGAGATCAGGAAGAAGGAGATTATGATGTATATTCAATTCCAATACATATTTAACAATTGTGGAGCATTGCTGGGTTCTCTAGTATTAGTATAGTATTGGCCATATGTGAATAATAATTGTTGTCTGTGGACATGCAAGTAACAAAATGGGATGTTTCCAGAATGAGATTTTCACTCTGCAGCGGAGTGTGCGCTGATATGAAACTTTGTGGCAGATTAAAACTGTGTGCCGGACTGAGACTCGAACTCGGGACCTTTGCCTTTCGCGGGCAAGTGCTCTACCATATGAGCTACCCAAGCACGACTCATGTCCCGTCTTCACAGCTTTACTTCCGCCAGTACCTCGTCTCCTACTTTCCAAACTTCACAGAAGCTCTCCTGCGAAATCTCATCGTGGAAACATCCCCCACGTTGTGGCTAAGCCATGTCTTCGCAATATCCTTTCTTCCAGGAGAGCTAGTTGTGCAAGGTTCGCAGGAGAGCTTCTGTGAAATTTGGAAAGTAGGAGAGGAGGTATTGGCGGAAGTAAAGCTGTGAGGACGGGGCGTGAGTCGTGCTTGGGTAGCTCAGATGGTAGAGCACTTCCCTGCGAAAGGCAAAGGTCCCGAGTTCGAGTCGCAGGCCGGCACACAGTTCTAATCTGCGAGGAAGTTTCTCGTTTCAGAATGGGATGTGTAAATAGAAAGTGTCGCAGCACCTAGAAATTGCAGACGTACGACTTCGATGCAAATGATATATTTATGTGAGACATCAGGAAATCTGAGACATCAGAAAATCACTTTAAACAAAGTTTTTACGTCTAAATAAAGATAGTACAACGCCCAGTTTCATTAAGGAGTGTTGTTCATGACTTGCCTGCCTTTAAATAGTCTCCACTAATCGATGGCACTTGTAGTCGACGTTTCACACAAGGGAAAGTTATTTATTTCCGCACACTTGCCCCTAGTGTAGGTACAGCAGTTAGTGCGGTATCCTGCATTGTCCCTCGCCCCTGGATGACGTTACATCACCGGCCCACCGCAGCCACTGTGCGGGGACAGCCTGCAGCCGGTGAATTTTTTCCTGGGGCGGCCAGTTAGCGGCCGTTTGGCGGCGGGATCGCGCCCGACATACACAGAGCGAAGCGGCTTTTTCCCGCGCTCGTCCACACACAGCGGCCATTGACGAGGTGCCCGGAGCAGCTCCGCGCCGGCCGCGCTGTGTTTACCGAGGCGTCACGCCGACACCGACACCGCCGCCACAAACAAACCGAGCCGGCGCCGCCCTCTGACGGCGTGGGAACACCGCTAGCTCCCTGTCCGTGTAGCTAGCTGCGTCACCCAGCCACCGGCTCGTCTCCCACCTGACTTCCTCCAAGCTGTAGCAGACCCGACATCCGCCAAAAGCGGTGTCATTAAGAACAACTCTGTGGTATCGATAGCTGCGATGCCACGGCGTAGGTGCAAGTTATTAAGTCGGCGCTCTAGAGCTCTACAAGCTCCGCTCCAGTTTCGGCCCATCTCATCAAGAGCAGACGGCTTGGAAACATCGCTTCAACTTCAGAGGGTGTTGGCTTACTATTGAGACTTTGTACTACTTAGACGAGTCTAAGGCTTCGCACCTCAGTGCAAAGTTACGTATTCATCTTCTTGCTAAAGTAAAGGTGATTTTAATTCACACTACAGTACCGAGAGATTTCACCTTTTCCTGTTCCTACTCACTTCCTGCATTCGGGCAACCTTTCAGTTTTCAGGAGCAGACCCAAGCACAGCCTTCCAGACGGGATACAAAACACTCCACCTGTGATTTCAGGCAGCGCCCCGGCGTCCATTCCGCCACTACTCACGACGTGCACGGAAATTAAGATGATTATCAAACAGCGGAAAGGCTGGTGAAAAACTTTCCGGTTACCAGCCGGGTGGCAGTGACCCTTTCGCTGCTACATACGAGGTCTTTGCCGCGCTGAGGCTGGTTTCCTTATGGCTGAACTGCTCGCCAAAAGGTGGAGCCTTCCCTAAGAGACGGCGTTCCGGCCGATATGAAATACTTGTCGCCTGATTATTCGAAAACCATTAGATGAAAAAATTTGATTTTTGCACATCTTACTGTTTGATATCTTCACTCCGACATGAATTGAATTCCTTTTCGTTACCCGTCATATTTTCTGCGCTGTATCAAATTAAGTAAAACATTGCACGAATATTTAAAGGGTTCGAAGAGATAGAAACACAATGAGTAAACTTTGCGTGTGGTTCAGTTTGTATTATACATGGCAGTAAATGAAATGTAGACGTCGATGTTTTAAATGAAATTGAGAGCAGAACGCTATCTCATTTCGTTCCCGAGTTATTGGGTATTACATCCGAGGAGGGTTGCGCGCGATGCACCCATGCACGTCCTTGCGCATAGCGAATCATGTAGCCATATCTTGTAAACGATTCAAGATATCAAAACGATGTTTTCGGCAAACGATTGCACGCAATGAGGCACATATATTGTGCGATACATATTCGAAACTTTGTTATTCACTGAGAAGTAACTCGTCTGTGGCAGTGGCAGTGACCGGCGCCTCACGACGCATTCCGACGTCCATAGTACCGTAGGAAAATCGACGTTTTTACACGCCAGTCACACTAGTTGATGGCGCTAACAAGTCTGACGTTTATCTTATCATCTTTTTACTGTCTTTGTAAAACAACAAAATTTTATTTATGTTTCAATCTTAAATTATTTGTTACTTTAAAAAAGGGATTCATTCCGTGAAAATTGATATAGATAAAAACAAAACAAAGGAAAAGAAAACTAAGCAGGTGATAAACGGAAACTGTAATTTGTCCTAGCAGTTTTAAAATGTTAAGTAACAGGTCTTTCAATTTGCGATATATAAATAAATAATTTAATAAGAGCCAGGAAACGACACACTTCTGACTATTTATATACCGATTAGCCTGCGTAGCACTATAACGACGGTAGGCAATGAAGATTTCGTAACTCCATCTCTCTGTGAAATTTCGTGCTTCCAGTAACTCCATAATCAGAGAGCGATTTGAAAGTGCATAGATTTCTCTAACGTGTAAATAATTAGGCTTTTACTATACAGTTACACTTGCAGAAACTTTCTGCACATTATTTTTTAAGATACCCTTTTTTGCTTCACCTGTAAAATTTAATAAAATGGAGTTACGGGGTTTTCATTGCCTACCATCGATAACCCAAATACTCGAACGAATAGTCCTCAGGCGCATCCAACAGTCTCTCTCGGCAGACGGCGCCAAAAGACCTGAGCAGTTTGGATTCCAGAAGAGGTTGTCTGCAGAAGTGCAGGTAGTCCGCTTAGTGGGACACACTTCCCGCAGCCTTAATTCCTCCAAAGCCACAGCCGCTACTTTTGTAAATTGCGACAAAGCGTATCGCAGAATAGCCTATGGCAGGAACGACTGGTCCCAAAAGTAGCGACTGTTACCTGTAAGACCGACGGATCGTCGTCACTATCGAGGGGAAACAATTGAGTACGAAGACCCCCGCTCTGGAATTCCCGTAAGTGACTATCCTCTCACCGGCACCCTCCAGTATCTGCATTAACCAATTACCCTGAGCAGAAGACGACCTCCTTGCACAGTGTGCCGATGATAGGGCGCTCTTCACAAGCGGAGGGCAACATTTTTCCAAGGCCTCCCGCATACAATGACCGATGGACAAGGTGGTCTCTTAGCGCAAATCTAATGAAGTCAGACAGAATGCAGGCAACTCAACGATGGTATGCCTTTTGAAACGGCAGCCGAGAATGGAACCCGTGCAAGTGAATGGCCAGTGAAAACCATTGTAAACTAACTAGGTATTAACATCATTTTTACCTGTTTTCCCTTTAGTTGCTCTAAAGTCGTGGAGGTACATACCTCCACGTAACTAGGTATTACCTTAGACTCCAGTTTATTTTTCCACACCCGTACCCAGCAGAAACAGAAAAATTTTCTACAAATGGCAAGAGCCTTGACTCCATTCATCATCAGTGATGAGCTCCTTCATACCATTGAACCACTGCTATATAGGGTAGCCGTGCTTATGGCCCTTCTGTACGGTAACACAGCTTGGGGCGTAGGTTCCACTGTCCAATTACAGTCTCTCCAAGTGCTTCAAAACAAAGTCCTACATTGGATCCACATAGCACCCCTCTCCTGGGAATATATCCACGATTAGCATGCAACTACCCACCCCAAACGGATACCGTCAAAACAGCATAACAATTAAAAAGAAAATCACCGTGCCGTAAGATGAAATAGACCATCTACGACACCTTTATCCCAAGTGTAAGACATGGGCCTCAAGGTTTATCCCAAGTGTAAGACATGGGCCTCAAGGTCCCACATCTCGTCCTAGAAGATGACTGGTAGGTAATAATATCAACTGGATATTCATCCAATTGACCACATCACAGTATGTTTGTTCAGGGCATCAAAGGTCCGCTGTTGCCTTTCTCTGCAACTGCAGTTGTCTTTAATAAGTAAATACGCCTTAATACCCCCCCCCCCCCCCCCCCCACACACACACACCACTGAGAAAAGCCCAGAGTTATCAGTTCCACAGTTGAAATGTGAAACGTAGCGTACCAAAGAAAGAGTTGAAATTGTGTACTACATTGAACAACGAGTGTAGCTGGTACAGTAATATCACAAGTTAAAAGATACTATTAGGCCAACGGGGTGCGTTTCCAAATAATACGGTGTAGTGTTCCAAAAGGAACCCTGGAACCAAAAGGAAACCCTGCAAACCAGATTCTCACGATGATGATAATGAAAGATTTAATGTTGGCTGCATCTGGCTAACGTATGAAGCACACTTGTGCCCGAATCAGTTCGTGAATAAGCAAAACTGGTGATTCCTCGTTTTCGAAAATCCGTTTGTGTGTGAAGCGAAACCAGTGAATTCTCCCAAAGTTACTGTTTGGGCTGCAGTATCCAGTAGAGACATTGTCAGCATTTTCTTCATGGAATAATCGACAACCTGTAAACGTTACGTTGCAATTTTGTAGCAGGTTGTTGCCAAGCAGCAAGCATTGGAGGATGGACCAAGCACAGAGTGGTTCATGCAAGATGTGGCCCAACCATATCGCACCGAACAAGAGTTTCACTTTCTTGATAAATACTTTGGGAATAGAGTCATGGCAATGGATTCTTCTGTATTTGCTGGCACAGGCATAAATTGGCCTGTGTATTCACTCGATCTGACTCCTCGTGACTACGCTTTAAAAGGATACACCACGAAGGAATTATTCGATTAGAACGGAACTCAGTAGATGTCATGTACATGTACAGGCAAACAAATGATCGCAATTTCAGAAAAGTTGGATGATTTATGAAAGAGAACAAGATTCACAAATTGAGCAAGTCAGTAACATTTTGGTCCACCTCTGCTCCTTATACAAGCAGTTATTGGGCTTTGCACTGAGTGATAGAGTTGTTGGATGTTCTCCTCGGGGATATCGAGCCAAATTTCCTCCAATTGGCGCGATATCTCGTCAAAATCCCGAGGTGCTTGGAGGGCCCTGCCTTAATACTCCTAATGTTTGCAGCTGTAGAGACATCCTCCGATCTTGCTGGCTGAGTTGGGGCTTGGAAGGCACGAAGACAAGCAGTAGAAACTCTCGTCATGTCAGGGCAGGCATTTCCTTGCTAAAATGTAAGTCGATGAAGGGGAATAAAAGGGGGCGTAGAGCATCATCGACGTCCTGCTATGAAATGAAATGACACACCAGACGGTCACTCTTGGTTATCGGTCGTATGATGGGTGAAGTGAGGTTGGTATCTCACCGTTGTCTGAGGCATCTTCAGACACGTCTTCGCTGCTGATCAGGGCTCGGTTCGTAGCAGGACTCGCCACTGGAGACAATTCCAAAACAGTCAGCGAGATTCCAGGGAGAAGACGCGTCTGGAGACGCTCTACCAACCTGACCGTCGCCTTCCATACGGCCCGACAGCCAGTAGTCGTGGAGTCAACCATTGCCAAGGTGAATTACTGCTCGCTTAGTTCAAAATGGTTCAAATGGCTCTGAGCACTATGGGACTTAACATCTGAGGTCATCAGTCCCCTAGAACTTAGAACTACTTAAACCTAACTAACCTAAGGACATCACACACACCCATGCCCGAGGCAGGATTCGAACCTGCGACCGTACTGGTTGCGCGGTTCCAGACTGTAGCGCTTAGAACCGCTCGGCCACACAGGCCGGCACTGCTCGCTTAGTGGCCAGGGCTTGACCAACGCGCGTTATACAAGTAAACAACGTCTATTTGTAAAAACTTGTTCCTTTCAATAAATCAAGCAATTTTTTGAAGCTGTTATCATTTATTTCTCTGTACATTAAGTTTACCAATTTCCGTCCCATTCGGATAATTCATTCTTGATGCGTCATTTTCTTCTCTTTTTTTTCGTTTTAGAGTGCACTTTCTGTGAGCCATGGTTAAAGAATTTGTCTACCAGAACTGTCCCACGGCGATGGACGAATTTGAATCGTTGGTCTGTGTGGCAAATTACATTGTTGGTTTGCGTCACCTCTCTGCGTTAGAAATTTTGAGAAGATTGGCATGTGATTGCAGAGACTGCTCGCTGAGAACGAGTTTGTTGTTGCATGCTGATACGAGTTGCACAGCGTACAGCACCGTCTGTTAGCAGATTTGGAACTGCTATATAGAAACTCGTGCTAAAATTTTTACGGCTTTCACAATAACCACCCCGCTTCTTGCATTTTTCTATCGATTTTCGTGTTCATCGAGCTTAATTTTAAAATAGGGAAGTTTTGATGTTGATGGACACTCTGTACCTCCACAACAACGAAAAAGATTGTGATACGCAACACAGAAGACAGAATTCCCAAATTTTTACCGTAATTTATTTAGACGGAATGTACTAGAATTTAGTCAGTACAAGTGCAGGCTGTTATACAGGGTGAACATGAAGTCTTTCCCTGATTACAAAAATTTATTTCTAAGGAGCTATGCTGGATACAGTTTTGCGGTTTCTTGCAAATGATAGCTTAACTCATGGTAACTTAGTGGGTTAAGCTAACGTTTGCAGCAAACCACACAGCCGTATCTACCATAGGTCCTTAGAAATAAATGTTTGTAGTCAGGGAAAGACTTTTTGCTCACCCTGTATTAGCTGCTCCTAGTCCCCTTAACGAGCCAAAAATCCACCCTTCATATCCCGCGGTATCATCCGATTTGAGTCGTTTGACGGGTGATTTTTCTTCGCCTCCCGCATAAAGCATCCGGTGTCTGTCAGGGTTGGCAGCTGGGTGATGAATGACTTCTTCGACAGTCGAAGTTGCTGTGTGCCCTCCAGCCCCACTTCCCAGCAGCGAGAAACTGCCGTATGGTAGTTTTAATACCCCTCCTGTTTGATGTGCCCCCGGTAGCCAGCATTGCAGCAGATGTCACTTTAACAGCATTTATTCGCAGCAAAGTTTGTGTGATCGTACGTCCCGTTTAAACGAACCACAGTTATGTGAAAACTTAATGTAACATGTCTTCTCTTTGCAGGTACGTCTTCCTTTTCACATGAACACTAATTTATTATAACAGCCCCTGAAATAGAATCCTCTAGTTAAATTAACACCGGCCAACGACGAAAAAAATAAAAAAAATAAAAGCTCCTTGTATTTTTAATATTCTGAATCCTTGTAGACAGCAGAAATGACATATAGGTTACCATTATTTTAGAATGCATCCTCAACATTCAGAAAATGCATTTATAGGTGTTTTTAATGATACTGCAGGGTGAACCAAAACACGCTCACTTGGACACGACAATGCTATGTCTCGAGCACAAAATGTCTGTAACGGAATTTCGTCCCAGACTATTTTGCAACACTCCAAGGGAGAAGCTAGCGACCTGCTCGCTCTACTGGGAAGTGACGTCAGAATTACGTGTCACTCGATGCGACAGATGTCGTTTCGATTTCGTCGTATTCCGCTGTTTTTGTATTATAACTTGCGGTATGCCGTTTCCACGCTACGACACGGTGAAGATTTATTACAAACACGTTACGCTTGGTATTATTTCTTTTAATTACGAGGGCCGTTTGAAAAGTCCGAGAGATGGCACCACCGGCGTGTATCGAGGTCATGTTTAGTTAGTAGCATCTTTGGAAGGAACGCACACCAAGTTTCAGCCATATTGGTCTATTTCTTTGCGTTTGGCATTCCTGTGAATCAAGGAAGTCGAGTGATTGTCAAAAAAATGCACGAAAAAGAATTTCGTGTGGTGATTAAACATTACTTTATGAAAGGCAAAACGCCTCAGGAAATAAAAGAGAAGCTTGATAAACATTACAGTGACTCTGCACCTTCGATTAGAACAGTTTATAAGTGGTTTCAAAATTTTCGGAGTGGCCATATGGACACAAGTGATGCTGAACATTCTGCACGCCCTGTGTAGTTTACGACACCGGAAATCATTGATAAAATCCATGATATGGTGATTGATAACAGAAGAATTAAGGGGCGCGAGATTGCTAGTGCTGTGGGCATCTCGAATGAACGGGTACATAACATTTTGCATAAACGTTTGGACATGAGAAAGCTATCCACAAGATGGGTTTCGCGATTGTTCACGCTTGACCAAAAACGGAATCGTGGGAAGTGTTGCAAGGATGGTTTGGAGCTGCTCAGGAAGAGTCCGCAGGACTTTGAGCGTCGTTTCGTCACTGTGGAGGAAAGATGGATACATTACCATACTCCTAAGACCAAACAACAATCTAAACAATGTGATACCAAGGGAGAATCTGCATCAAAAATGGCGGAGACCATTCCTTCGGCCGGAAGGGTCATGGCGACTGTCTCTTTTGGATTCGCAAGGGATAATCCTCGTCGACTATCTGGAAAAGAGTAAAACTATTATAGGTGCATATTATTCATCGTTATTGGACTGTTTGAAAACCGAGCTGGAAGAAAAACGCCGGCGATTGGACCGCAAAAAAGTCCTTTTCCATCACGACAATGCACCAGCACTCACCTCAGCAGTTGTGGTCGCAAAATTAATGGAAGTAGGATTCCAACTCGTTTCACAAACCCCCACCCCCCACTCCCCCAGTTCTCCAGACTTGGCTCCCTCGGACTACTATTTGTTCCACAATTTGAAGAAATGGCTGGCCAGTCAAAGATTTTATTCAGACGAGGAGGTTATTGCAGCAACTAATAGCTATTTTGCAGACTTGGACAATTGCTCTTATTCGGAAGGGATCAACAAATTAGAACAGCGTTGGACGAAGTGTATAAGTCTAAAAGGGACTAGTCGAAAAATAAAGGTTTACCCCAAACACGTAAGTAGTTTTTATTTTTGCACGGACTTCAAACGCCCCTCGTAAAAAATCAGCCAGTGACGCATTTGCGGTAAAATTCTTGAAGAGATATACTGAACAACACTGAGGTAAAAGGTAAATGTGTAGTGGCTAGGAGGTCCTTTATAGAGTCGTAGACAGTAGGTTCGTGTCCTGCTGTCTGCTCATATTTCTTTCATTTTAGCGTTTTTAATACATTTTAGGAATTTCTTATAAATGTTTTTGTATGTTTTGCAATATTCGATGTTAATTACACATAAGAGTGCGCTGTGCCAGGAATGAGTTTCTTCGATTTTGTGACTTCTGCCCGACAGGAAACGTAGGATGAAACTGGTGCGAGTGGAGCGACCAGAATGGCATTTTTATTCTTGCTTTTCGCAAATATTTGGTCCTTATACAAACAGTTATTGTCTTGGGGTGTATTGGCTGTCCTCCTGAGGGATAGTATGCCAAATTCTGTCCAGTTGCTGCGTTAGATCGTCAAAATCCCGAATTGGTTGCAGGGCCCTGCTCATAATGCCGGAAATGTTCTCATCTGGGGAGAGATCCGGCTATCTGGCCGGCCTAAGTAGGATTTGGCAAGCACGAAGACAAGAAGTAGAAAATCTCGCCGTGTGCGGGCGGACACCATTTTGCAGAAATGTAAAGCCCGGGTTGGCTTGCCATGAAGGGCAACATAACGGGTAATAGAGTATCGTCTACGTTCCGCTTTACTGCTAAGGTGCCGCGGATGACAACCACATAGGTCCTATTATGAAATGGAATGACACCTCGGACCATCACTCATGGTTGTCGGGCTGTATATCGGGCGACAGCTACACTGGTACCCCACCACTGTGTGGGGTGTCTCCAAATACGTCTTCGCCCTGTAGTCTCATTAACAGAAGTAGAATCGTCGTCGGTGATGAGTCCCACTTCGAACTGAGAGCACCCAGCGCCAGCTGGAAGTATTCAGTTTCACGGTGGGCAATAGCCATAATGCTCTGGGTCATCTATCTATAACTGCAGTTAGCACGTGCAGAGCAGGACTTGAATGTTAGTGATAAGGCTGTATTGGTGTCGTTTGTCTACGCCAGCAACACTGAAAACAACAGGCGCTCTTGTGTGAGGTTAGCGGGAAACGGCTGTTGTACGGTCTGATTCGTGCGCGCGAGCAAGTAGGCGAGAATAGCACTCGTCGACGAGGTCGGGAGCAGAGTGCATCCTGCGAACGGATTGTTTGGATGCGGTATGCGTCTCGGCTGGCTCGCAGCCACTTTCGAATCCAGACTTCGCGCTCAGAATGAGAGCGGGCATCCAGCGCTTTGTGCTGGGACGCTGGGCGGCCGACTGCAGCAGGACATTGTTCCCAGCAGACGTTGTACCTGCATTGTTCTGTTCTGTTTGCGTTTGATTACATTCTCTTCTCGGCCTGTTTACGTTTTCTCGACTTCACCGTCTCATTTTCGCGCTCGTGAATTACCCCAGTGCAGGATTATTCTTTTCAATTGTGCATACTTTACCTGCTAAAAGAAACAAATGATCCGTGAAATTCAGTACATAATTGGAAAGGAAGTCAACGTGGTGCTACGTACGTTACGTCAATTTTCGTAAAGATCATCGCCGCACGCTCAGATCAATAAAGATATCATCTTGACAATGCCTTCTTTTCCACAGATGAATGTGTGTTTTTAAACTTCTAGCGTAAAGGTGTAATGTTATAATTTGTTGCTGCCATATAACTCAGGTATTTTGACACAGAGTTTATCTAGATAGCAGTGTGTCTACTGTTCCTTATGATGCGTTTCGGATGTGTCCATAGTCAAATTAAAATACATGCACTTTAATGCATTGTGTGTATGCTTCAGACCGCAGAATGTTGTCCTGGACGGAAAGAAATCGTCAAACGCAAATGTAATTTGAGTTAAAGTACCATTATTTTTCACAATATATAGTGTGATCTCAAATATTTTTGAGCCGTTTAGGATATTGTGGCACAACTTGACAAGAAGAAGGAACCGGTTGATAGGACATGTTCTGAGGCATCAAGGGATCACAAATTTAGCATTGGAGGGCAGCGTGGAGGGTAAAAATTGCAGAGGGAGACCAAGAGATGAATACACTAAACAGATTCAGAAGGATGTAGGTTGCAGTAGGTACTGGGAGATGAAGAAGCTTCCGCAGGATAGAGTAGCATGGAGAGCTGCATGAAACCTGTCTCAGGACTGAAGACCACAACAACAAAAACAAGATGTCGTAATTCTGACTGCACGCAAATGAATTGTGAAAAGCTGTTCGTGAAATGACATACAGCAACTTCCACAGCTGCTTCAGTTGAGGAGATACCGGTACCAACCTCCCGTTTTGTAATAGAATCGTAGAGATTGCATTTGTTAGTATCGTTATTATTGTAGTTCTAGAAGAAACGATTACAGTGGCATTTCACTCTTCAAATCCGATTAGTAGTAACAGATTTACCTGTTTTGAACAGCAAACGGATTGTTGTTTTATGTAGAAATTCGTGTTGTTATACTGAAGGTAAAATAATCCCCCATTCGGATCTCAGGGCGGGGACCACTTAGGAGGACGTTGTTATAAGGAGAAAGAAAACTGGCGTCCTAGGTATCGGAACGTGGAATGTCAGATTCCTTAATCGGGCTGGTAGGTTAGAAACTTTAAAAAGGGAAATGGATTGGTTAAAGTTAGATATAGTGGGAATTAGTGAAGTTCGGTGGCAGGAGAAACAAGACTTTTGGTCAGGTGAATACAGGGTTATAAATACAAAATCAAATAGGGGTAATGTAGGAGTAGGTTTAATAATGAATAGGAAAATAGAAATGCGGGCAAACTACTACAAACAGCATAGTGAACGCATTATTGTGGCCAATATAGATACGAAGCCCACGCCTACCACGGTAGTACAAGTTAATATGCCAACTAGTTCGGCAGACGACGAAGAGATTGATGAAAGGTACGATGAGATAAAAGAAATTATTCAGATAGTGAAGGGAGATGAAAATTTAATAGTCATGGGTGACTGGAATTCGGTAGTAGGGAAAGGGAGAGAAGGTAACGTAGTAGATGAATATCTACATCTACATCTATACTCCGCGAGCCACCTTACGGTGTGTGGCGGAGGGTACTTATTGTACCACTATCTGATCCCCCCTTCCCTGTTCCATTCACGAATTGTGCGTGGGAAGAACGACTGCTTGTAAGTCTCCGTATTTGCTCTAATTTCTCGGATCTTTTCGTTGTGATCATTACGCGAGATATATGTGGGCAGTAGTAATATGTTGCCCATCTCTTCCCGGAATGTGCTCTCTCGTAATTTCGATAATAAACCTCTCCGTATTGCGTAACGCCTTTCTTGAAGTGTCCGCCACTGGAGCTTGTTCAGCATCTCCGTAACGCTCTCGCGCTGACTAAATGTCCCCATGACGAATCGCGCTGCTTTTCGCTGGATCGTGTCTATCTCTTCTATTAACCCAACCTGGTAAGGGTCCCATACTGATGAGCAATACTCAAGAATCGGACGAACAAGCGTTTTGTAAGCTACTTCTTTCGTCGATGAGTCACATTTTCTTAGAATTCTTCCTATGAATCTCAACCTGGCGCCTGCTTTTCCCACTATTTGTTTTATGTGATCATTCCACTTCAGATCGCTCCGGATAGTAACTCCTAAGTATTTTACGGTCGTTACCGCTTCCAATGATTTACCACCTATGGCATAATCGTACTGGAATGGATTTCTGCCCCTATGTATGCGCATTATATTACATTTATCTACGTTTAGGGAAAGCTGCCAGCTGTCGCACCATGCATTAATCCTCTGCAGGTCCTCCTGGAGTACGTACGAGTCTTCTGATGTTGCTACTTTCTTGTAGACAACCGTGTCATCTGCAAATAGCCTCACGGAGCTACCGATGTTGTCAACTAAGTCATTTATGTATATTGTAAACAATAAAGGTCCTATCACGCTTCCCTGCGGTACTCCCGAAATTACCTCTACATCTGCAGATTTTGAACCGTTAAGAATGACATGTTGTGTTCTTTCTTCTAGGAAATCCTGAATCCAATCACAAACCTGGTCCGATATTCCGTAAGCTCGTATTTTTTTCACTAAACGTAAGTGCGGAACCGTATCAAATGCCTTCCTGAAGTCCAGGAATACGGCATCAATCTGCTCGCCAGTGTCTACGGCACTGTGAATTTCTTGGGCAAATAGGGCGAGCTGAGTTTCACATGATCTCTGTTTGCGGAATCCATGTTGGTTATGATGAAGGAGATTTGTATTATCTAAGAACGTCGTAATACGAGAACACAAAACATGTTCCATTATTCTACAACAGATTGACGTAAGCGAAATAGGCCTATAATTATTCGCATCTGATTTATGACCCTTCTTGAAAATGGGAACGACCTGCGCTTTCTTCCAGTCGCTAGGTACTTTACGTTCTTCCAGCGATCTACGATAAATTGCTGATAGAAAGGGGGCAAGTTCTTTAGCATAATCACTGTAGAATCTTAAGGGTATCTCGTCTGGTCCGGATGCTTTTCCGCTACTAAGTGATAGCAGTTGTTTTTCAATTCCGATATCGTTTATTTCAATATTTTCCATTTTGGCGTCCGTGCGACGGCTGAAGTCAGGGACCGTGTTACGATTTTCCGCAGTGAAACAGTTTCGGAACACTGAATTAAGTATTTCTGCCTTTCTTCGGTCGTCCTCTGTTTCGGTGCCATCGTGGTCAACGAGTGACTGAATAGGGGATTTAGATCCGCTTACCGATTTTAGATATGACCAAAACTTTTTAGGGTTCTTGTTTAGATTGTTTGCCAATGTTTTATATTCGAATTCGTTGAATGCTTCTCTCATTGCTCTCTTTACGCTCTTTTTCGCTTCGTTCAGCTTTTCCTTATCAGCTATGATTCGACTACTCTTAAACCTATGATGAAGCTTTCTTTGTTTCCGTAGTACCTTTCGTACATGATTGTTATACCACGGTGGATCTTTCCCCTCGCTTTGGACCTTAGTCGGTACGAACTTATCTAAGGCGTACTGGACGATGTTTCTGAATTTTTTCCATTTTTGTTCCACATCCTCTTCCTCAGAAATGAACGTTTGATGGTGGTCACTCAGATATTCTGCGATTTGTGCCCTATCACTCTTGTTAAGCAAATATATTTTCCTTCCTTTCTTGGCATTTCTTATTACACTTGTAGTCATTGATGCAACCACTGACTTATGATCACTGATACCTTCTTCTACATTCACGGAGTCGAAAAGTTCCGGTCTATTTGTTGCTATGAGGTCTAAAACGTTAGCTTCACGAGTTGGTTCTCTAACTATCTGCTCGAAGTAATTCTCGGACAAGGCAATGGAATGGGAGTAAGGAATGAAATAGGAATCCGCGTGGTAGAATTTTGCACAAAGCATAACTTAATCATAGCTAACACTTGGTTCAAGAATCATAAAAGGAGGTTGTATACATGGAAGGTATCAGATTATATAATGGTAAGACAGAGATTCAGAAACCAGGTTTTAAATTTTAAGACATTTCCAGGGGCATATGTGGACTCTGACTACAATGCGTTGATTATGAACTGTAGATTAAAACTGAAGAAACTGCAAAAACTTGGGAATTAGAGGAGATGGGACCTGGATAACCTGGAAGAACCAGAGGTTGTAGAGAGTTTCAGGAAGAGCATTAGGGAACGATTGACAAGAATGGGGGAAAGAAATACAGTAGAAGAAGAGTGGGTAGCTTTGAGAGACGAAATAGTGAAGGTAGCAGAGGATCAAGTAGGTAAAAAGACGAGGGCTACGAGAAGTCCTTGGGTAACAGATGAGATATTGAACCTAATTAGTGAAAGGAGAAAATATAAAAATGCAGTAAATGAAGCAGGCAAAAAGGAATACAAACGTCTCAAAAATGAGATCGACAGGAAGTGCAAAATGGCTATGCAGGGATGGCTAGAGGACAAATGTAAGGATGTAGAGGCTTATCTCACTAGGGGTAAAGAGGGTACTGCCTACAGGAAAATTAAAGAGAGCTTTGGAGAAAGGAGAACCACTTGCATGAATATCAAGAGCTCAGATGGAAACCCAGTTCTAAGCAAAGAAGGGAAAGCAGAAAGGTGGAAGGAGTATATGGAGGGTCAATACAAGGGCGATATTCTTCAGGAAAGATCACCATCTGGTGAGCAAGATGTATGAGACAGGCGAAATACCCTCAGACTTTCAATAAAAATATAATAATTCCAATCCCAAAGAAAGCAGGTGTTGACAGATGTGAAAATTACCGAACTATCAGTTTAACAAGCCACGGCTGCAAAATGCTAACACGAATTCTTTACAGACGAATGGAAAAACTGGTAGAAGCCGACCTCGGGGAAGATCCGTTTGGATTCCGCAGAAATGTTGGAACACGTGAAGCTATACTGACCCTACGACTTACCTTAGAAAATAGATTAAGGAATGGGAAACCTAGGTTTCTGGCATTTGCAGATATAGAGAAAGATTTTGACAATGTTGAATGGAATACTCTCTTTCAAATTCTGAAGGTGGCAAGGGTAAAATACAGGGAGAGAAGGCTATTTACAATTTGTACAGAAACCAGGTGGAAGTTAGAAGAGTCGAGGGGCATGAAAGGGAAGCTGTGGTTGGGAAGGGAGTGAGACATGGTTGTAGCCTATCTGCGATGTTAATCAATCTGTATATTGGGCAAGCAGTAAAGGAAACAAAAGAAAAATTCGGAGTAGGAATTAAAATCCAAGGAGTAGAAATAAAACTTTGAGGTTTGCCGATGACATTGTAATTCTGTCAGAGACAGCAAATGATTTGGAAGAGCAGTTGAACGAAATGAACAGTGTTTTGAAAGAAGGATATAAGATGAACATCAACAAAAGCGAAACGAGAGTAATGGAATGTAGTCGAATTAAGTCGGGTGATGCTGAGGGAATTAGGTTAGGAAATGAGGCACTTACAGTAGTGAAGGAGTTCTGCTATTTGGGGAGCAAAATAAGTGGTGATGGTCGAAGTAGAGAGGATATAAAATTTAGACTGGCAATGGCAAGGAAAGCGTTTCTGAAGAAGAGAAGTCTGTTAACATCGAGTATAGATTTAAGTGTCAGGAAGTCGTTTCTGAAAGTATTTGTATGGAGTGTAGCCATGTATGGAAGTGAAGCATGGACGATAAACAGTTTTGACAAGAAGAGAATAGAAGCTTTAGAAATGTGTTGCTACAGAAGATTGCTAAAGTTTAGATGGATAGACCATATAACTAATGAGGAGGTACTGAACAAAATTGGGGATACGAAGTTTTTGTGGCACAACTAGACTAGAAGAAGTGATCGGTTGGTAGGACATTTTCTGAGGCATCAAGGGATCACCAATTTAGTATTGGAGGGCAGCGTGGAGGGTAAAAATCGTAGAGGGAGACCAAGAGATGGATACACTAAACAGATTCAGAAGGATGTAGGTTGCAGTAGGTACTGGGAGATGAAGTAGCTTGCATAGGATAGAGTACCATAGCGAGCAGCATCAACTCAGTCTCTGGACTGAAGACCACATCAACAACAACATACTGAAATCGTACGGGGCTTCAAGCATGATGCAGCTAAGTTTTATTTTTGAGTCATCTGTCTTCTGTCTGATTTGATGCTGCCCGCCATGAATTCCTCTGCTGTGCTAACTTCTTCTCTGAGCAGGGCTTTGACCCTATGTCCACAATTGATTGCTGAATATATTCCAGTCTGTATCTTCCCCTACAGTTTTTTGTACCCCCTACGGCTCCCTGTAAGTGCCAAGGAAGTTATTCCTCTGTGTTTTTACACATGTCCTATAATCCAGTCCGTGCTTCTTGTCTATGTTTTCCATATTGTTTTTTTCTTCTCCGAGTCTGCGGACATCATCCTCATTACTTACAATATCGGTACACCTAGGTTTCAATTTCCTTCTATAGCACCACATCTCAAACTCCTCGATTCTCTTCTTTTACGGTTTTCCCACAGTCCGTGATTCACTGCCATATAATGTAGACTTCTTTTGTCGAAGACTTCCCTCTTTCCCTGTGGTAGACTGCTGCGTATGTGCTTCTTGTCTCGTCCGTCACGTGTTATATTGCTTTCAGAATTCCTTCACTTCATCTACTTCGTGACCTCTCACTTTGAAGCTAAGTTTATAGGTAATATCGTTTGTGCTGAATCTGAAATGATATGATGAATGTGCATAAATGTCCATGGAATTCCTTCGAAACATTGATATCCCAAATATTGATTTCTACGAAGAGCTCAGATGGAAAACCAGTACTAAGCAAATAAGGGAAAGCAGAAAGGTGGAACGAGTATGTAGAGGGTCTATACAACGCTGATGCACTCGAGGGCAATATTATGGAAATGGTAGAGTACGTAGATGAACATAAAATGGGAGATACGATACTGCGTGAAGAATTTGGCAGACCACTCAGTTTCATAAGTCATGGTTTAAAAATACTAACACTAATTCTTTATAGAAGAATGGAAAAACTGATAGAAGTCAACATTGGTGAAGATCAGTTTGGGGTCCGTAGAAATACTGGAGAGCACGGGAGGCAATACTGGCTCTACGACTTATCTTACAAGGTAGGTTAAAGAAAGGCAAACCTACGTTTCTAGCATTTCTAGACTTAGAGAAAGTTTTTGACAATGTTGACTGGAAGATTCTCTTTCAAATTCTTAAGGTGGCAGGGTAAAATACAAGGAGCGAAAGGCTATTTACAACTTGTAGAGAAACGAGATGGCAGTTATAAAAGTCGAGGGACATCAAAGGGAAGCAGTGGTTGGGAAGGGATTGAGACAGGGTTGTAGCCTATCCGCGACGTTATTCAATCTGTATACTGAGTAAGCGGTAACGGAAAGAAAAGAAAAATTCGGAACAGGAATTAAAATCCGTGGATAAGAATGCCGATGACATTGTAATTCTGTCAGAGATAGCAAAGGATCTGGAAGAGCAGTTGAATGGAATGGACAGTGTCTTGAAAAGAGGATAATAGATGAACATCAACAAAACCAAAACGAGGATAATGGAATGTAGTCGAATTAAATCAGGTGATGCTGAGGAAATTATATAAGGAAATGAGACAGTTGCAGTAGTAGATGAGTTTTGCTATTTGGGGAGCAAAATAACTGGTGATAGTTGAGGTAGAGAGGATATAAAATGTAGACCGGCAATTGCAAGGAAAGTGTTTATGAAGAAGATAAATTTGTTAACATCGAGTGTAGATTTAAGTGTCAGGAAGTGTTTTTTGAAAGTTTTTGTGTGGAGTGTAGCCATGTATGGATGTGAAACGTGGACAATAAACTGTGTAGACAAGAAGAGAACAGAAGCTTTCGAAATGTGTTACTACAGAAGAATGCTGAAGATTAGGTCGGTAGATCACGTAACTAATGAGGAGGTACTGAATAGGGAAGAAGAGCAATTTGTGGCAGAACTTGACTATAAGAAGGGATCGGTTCGTAGGACACGTTCTGAGGCATTAAGAGATCACCATTTTAGTTTAGGAGGGAATCGTGGAGCGTAAAAATTGTAGAGGGAGACCAAGAGATGAACACACTAAGCAGATTCAGAAGGATGTAGGCTGCGGTATTTATTTGGAGATGGAGAGGCTTGCACACGTCAGAGTAGCATGCAGAGCTGCAGCAAACCAGTCTCTGAACTGAAGACCACAACAACAACAACGACAACGATATGTCAGTGTTTTCTGCGTCTGACGTCTCCGGTGGACTGATCTGATGTGTATCGGCGTCCTCGGTATGATTTTTACTATAAATCTTATCAGTTGGTCCTACTTTGTTAGCACTTGCCGCTCGAGAGTTTCGCCGTATTGATTATTAGCTGTGAAACCTTGCCCGGCTATCCATTTTGACGATTATTTATTAGAAATAAAAAATGAATTGTTTTTGTAGTGTACAGCTTCTGTACACTGGGCGCAGCTGCTTGGCCTGCTTCCAACGAAATTTAGTGAACATTAAGTATGGCAACGCCTCTTCATGGCTCTCTAGACGGTTATTGTTTTCGCCTGAAGCCGTTTGTGGTTCGCAGTTGGAAACTGTCGGAAACGCTTCCTTAAGTTGACTCGATTGTAGGTACCCCCTGAGTGGGAGGTCTCAAGAGGCCAATGATGTTTACGTCATTCGACGCCCCTCATGTTGTGTACTACGAAAGCACAATATTGGCTGTTAATGGCAACAGGTGGTGGGAGTGGCGGTATCCAATGGTGAGCACAGAATGAAGCTAAGGAGCGATATTGAACTGCTTAGTCAAGTAACTCTCAACGGTGCGACTGTGTTGGTGTTGTTGATACAAAGCACAGAAATGGCAATGATAAACAAATAAAACATTGAATTATGTCTACAACAACAGTTGCCGAAGTTGATATTTCGTCAGAAATGAACCCAAGGAATTTTGCAGAGTGAGAAAGAAGTCCAAATCAAATATTAGCGTTTCTGTAAGGTGTGTCAATGGAATGTGTGGTGTCGTGTAGGCTCGGTTGTACGGAAAATGTACATGAGGAGTACAATGACGACGATACGTGCTTAACAAATACTGGTACTAAAACTAGTTACGCCTATGGAAAATCATCGGCAGCATAGTATGCTCGATACAATTTACAGGGTGTGCACTATAATGACCTAGTTTGTTCTGCGCATTAAACTACGCGCGACATTGATTTCAAGAGAGACGGTGAAAGGTTCCTTAACTTCAAAGAGTGCTACATGATGGAAGACATAAGGTAACGAAATTTCAAACAAATTGTCAACTTGACGATGCACAGAAAACTGACAAATCGACCCGAAAATTTGTAGACGAGGTTAACAAACGTATCCCATCGTTCAGTAAGGAACACGTTTTCAACTTCGACTAATCGGGACTGGAAGAGAAAATGTTTATGAAAGGAACCCTAGAAATTAGAGGTGTCTATGCTGACAGTTAATCTGGATGGTAAATTGGCTGGGAAGTTATTTATTGTGCTGCGAGAAAGTGGAGGTGATCTTTCCGCTACGATTCTTTCGCGTGTGTTTGCCTTTGCAAGGATGGTAGGGAATATTTACGTCACAGGAAGCACCCGAATTGGAAAACGGGCGTAAGAGAACTATCGTATGAGCATTGCCTTTGGTCAATAGCTGGTCAAAATAACTTACTTTTGCTTTATTCATCATATGCGTATAAAAATGTTACTCCTTTAGGGCAAACTATCCTTTCTGAAAAGTATGTGATTTGCTATTCATAACGCCTGGAACCACTGGATGACTTCAGACTTTGGATGTTTGTTTTTTCCGTGCCTGCAAAACTTACATACATCCCATAGAAAGTTGATCCCTACACCTCCCGAACACTAATTTTCTGTCGCCCTTCTGATGCACATGGTGAGTCATTAGCAGCTAATACTTTTTCTGTCCTAATTGTTTACACAACACTTTCAGATTAGCCTGACTAAAGACTGAACTCGCGACCTCGCACTCAATGGGTTCCTTGTACAGTAGGCAAGAATAAATGTATTAAAACTTCATGTACGTGCTGCATTTTTTCACGCTTCTCAGTTTTTGTGATGTCATATATCCTGCCTCATCAGTATGTCATACAGTGATATGCTTGTGTATGTACTTTCAGCGGCAGAGGTGGATATTGTCTGCAAAATATGTTGCGAGTAGAATTAGTGGTAAATAAGTAATAAATGTAAACGTCGCGCACAATGCGGTAGTTTTTCAAGCATGTCATTGTTTAAGACAACGTATTTCCTGAATTATGTATGGTACGATGGTGTAATTTAGTAGGTGCATTTAGTGGTATATGTGGATACTGCTTGCGAAATTTATTGCGTGGTGGCGCAGAAGTAATAAATGTACATGTTATGCATCACGTTGTTTATGACGTCATGGCCCCTGAAATATGATAAGTACGTGGCTCTTACACCTACAGCGGTTATTGCCTGACACTAACGGATACGTGTACGACGTTTGGTCGGAATCGATCCAGTGGTTTAGGCGGATATATGAAATATACACACATCTATACATGCATTTTTATAATATGTATGGATGTGTCTGACATCTTCAATAGGCAGACCTCCTATGTATCGATGTCTTGGGTAAGACTTTGAGTATAAATAGTTATTTCGATTTATCGATTGGTCCATACAAGTTAGCAACTGTCACTCGGCAGTTTCTACCTATCGGTTTATAAAATCTGTGGATATTTATGGATGTGACCATATTACCAGGCATATCGATTCTGCTTAGATGTATCGAAATACTGTAGTTATAGTGTGCAAGTTAGGCACAGCTACCCTTTGTGTGCAGATAATTCTCGTGCGGGGTGTTCAGTAGTGAACGTCTTTACGTTGTCCCTGAACGAGGGTGTACAGTGTGTGCGCGCTCCATTCTCCAGAACCGCAGGATGTAAGGAGATCCCTTGGCGCTGCATCCCGGTCGCGTCTCTCTGTATGCCCGCCACTTGCCTGCCCTTGACGTTTATCGTTCGGTCGCGGGCTTGAGTGCCGCCAGGTGGCTGCCTGTTGCGTGACGCCAGGGGGCGTGGCACGCGACGACCTCCACAGCGCGCGCCATCTCTGCGCTGTTCCGCCCTTCCCAAATGCCACCCGTTCGGTATACAGCAAGAAAATGCCATGCCGTGATCGAAGATTATCGAAAACGCCCTAATACCGTTTAGTTGCGCATTGCGGACTTAAGATCAGGGCTTTATGGCCCCTCTAGCTGAAGAGCACAAAGAGTGAATAGCGAAAAGATTCTACATCTGTATCCATCCTGTGCAGACTGCTGTGAACTGCGTGGCGCAGGTTACAGCAAGAGTGCATTTTCGGTGTCGGCAGTTTTTCTGGGGCGTGCAGCTGTTAGCAGCGGCTTCCGCGCTACCGCTACTGTCGCAGGTTCGAGTCCTGCCTCGGGCATGGATGTGTGTGATGTCTTTAGGTTAGTTAGGTTTAAGTTCTAGGGGACTGATGACCTCAGAAGTTAAGTCCCATAGTGCCCAGAGCGATTTGAACCATTTTTTTGTAGCGGCTTCACTATTGCTCACGAAAATAGCTCAAATTCTGTAATATAGAATTCATAATACTTCATATAATAACACGATTTTAAAATGTAAGCATCTGCAATTGATACACTGTCTCACAGTAAATATTCTTAGTTATGGAACGTTTATGCTGAAGGCACAACAAATTTTATATTCTGTAGAAGTAAGGGTTACGGCCTTGCCTCAGTGGCTACACCGGTTCCCGTGAGATCACAGAAGTTAAGCGCTGTCGGGCGTGGTTGGCACTTGGGTGGGTGACCATCAAGGCCGCCATGCACTGTTGTCATTTTTCGGGGTACACTCAACCTCGTGGTGCCAATTTAGGAGCTACTCGACCGACTAGTAGCGGCTTCGGTCACGAATACCATCATAACGACCGGGAGAGAGTTGTGCTGACCCCACGCACCTCCTATCCGCATCCTCCACTGACGATGACACGGCGGTCGGATGGTCCCGGTAGGCCACTCGTGGCCTGAAGACGGAGTAGAAATAAGAGTTAAAATATTTCTTTTTGTTTCTCATTTGGGATCTTTTAGCATTTGTTGGAACGAATCCCATAATTTTAAAAACAAGCCTACAGCAGGCGTCGTACCCTTAAATGATACGTTACAGAGGACATGTCTTACTGATCGAAGTGCAGATCACTGATGAAGTAGTGTAAGGCCTTCTACGATGAGAAAGACCAGAGCGGTTGCTAGACAAAAGAGAGAACACGTGAAGGCAGAGAATGAATTAAACGCTTTTGGGATGCGAACATGACTTCCAGAAATCCCTTGTAGTTACTTGACGTGATCTCTACAGGCCCTAAAAGAGAGCTAAAAACTTAGTATTAAAAGTTGCTTATGAGGTTTTTTTTAATTTCTCGTTAATTAATAGGAATTCTCAATTTCTCGCTTTATGTTAGACTGGCTTAACGCCCACTGCCTCGCTAGCATAGACTGTGTGTTCCGCACAGATTTATTTATTTTTTGTTTATTTTTCTTTAACCCAATTTTTATGTTGTTCATGAATAGCAACATGGGCCAAATTTTTCGTACCAATTAAGGACGTAGAAGTATGATCTTTTCCGAATGGAATTCTCATCAAAAGCCTTTTGGGTTCTTGTGGTGATATTTCCATGGAAAGATTCGACCCATAATGCACATTTCTTCAACAGTCAAACACCAGTTGTCATAGATTTAGCTTCAATAATGTGTTGTTATTTATTATTCACGTATGGGACCAATAGGACCACGCGAGGTACAATCAGATAGTTGGCCTTCCCTTGTGTCCAAATTTGTTTCATCCTTTCAGAATGGCATCTCTCTTTTTCATCAGACCTCGGTGTTCCAGCTCGTTTTCTAATTTCCCTCTGACCGACTTTCCAATTGCATATCTCTTGCCTGGATGGTTTTTTATCTGTAACGTCTGCTGAGTTGTACCGGCTGCTTTAAGATCCTCCTTAATCGCAGCGACCCATTAAATTGGCGCAGTTCTGACCTTCTGTTTTCGTAGAATTCTACTTCTTGTTTTGTCAACCTAGAGGGTGCCATTCTTTTAATGTGCCCATAAAATTTAAGTCCTTGTTTCCTCATGTCACCATGTATCTCTCTCTTTTCTTCTGTTTCCCTAGTACTTCTCAGCCTATAAGTTTCTCCATCAGTAATTTTGGGGCTTAATACTGAACGCAGTTGCCAATTTTCGACAGCGAACTTCGTTTGCTGCTTTTTCCAGACCTTTTTTTTTATGATTTCGCCAAAGTATTTAAACTGAAAAACCCTTTTTATTTTTCCACATATCGTTTTCAAAAACTCTGAAACACGTATTTTTTATTCCTATCCTAGAAGCCAAATACAATTTTCTTATACGTTTAGCTGTAATAATTCTTTCATAATGAAATAATTTCATAAAAATTTTCATCCTCTATTTCAGCTCTTTAGCAGTTTAATTTCCAAAAACACTGAAACACGTATTTTTTTATTCTTCACAGAGAACCCACACACAATGTTTCAGAGATTTAGCAGTAAAAATGCGTTCATAATGAAATGTTTTCATAAAAAATTTCATCCTCTATTTCACCCACTTAGGGGTTCAATTTTCCAAAGCACTCAAACACGTATTTCTTTTTTTATTTTTTATTTCCATCCCAGAAGACAAACACGAAATTTTCTTAGATGCCGCTTTAAAAATGCTTTAGTAGCAGTTTAATAATGGTATACTTTCAAATAAAACTTTCATTCCTTTAGTGACTGAATTTCAACAAATGCCGAAACACGTATTTCTCTGGTGCTGACCGCAAAACAGCATACAAAATTTCGTAGTTCTAGTTCAGAATTGCATTAATAGCGTCATATTTTCAAAAAACGTTTCATTTCCCCCTAAGGATCTAATTTCGAAAAATCTCCTCCTAAAATGGTTCTCACAGTATAAGATCAACACCTCCCAATTTCAAGTTTTTGTGCTTAGCGGTTTGGCCTGGGCGATGAGGAGTCATGTCAGTCAGTCAGTCAAATGGCCCTGAGCACTATGGGACTCAACTGCTGAGGTCATTAGTCCCCTAGAACTTAGAACTAGTTAAACCTAACTAACCTAAGGACATCACAAACATCCATGCCCGAGGCAGGATTCGAACCTGCGACCGTAGCGGTCTTGCGGTTCCAGACTGCAGCGCCTTTAACCGCACGGCCACTTCGGCCGGCAGTCAGTCAGTCAGTCAGTCAGTCAGTCACGACATTTCCTTTAATACACTCCTGGAAATAGAAATAAGAACACCGTGAATTCATTGTCACAGGAAGGGGAAACTTTATTGACACATTCCTGGGGTCAGATACATTACATGATCACACTGACAGAACCACAGGCACATAGACACAGGCAACAGAGCATGCACAATGTCGGCACTAGTACAGTGTATATCCACCTTTCGCAGCAATGCAGGCTGCTATTCTCCCATGGAGACGATCGTAGAGATGCTGGATGTAGTCCTGTGGAACGGCTTGCCATGCCATTTCCACCTGGCGCCTCAGTTGGACCAGCGTTCGAGCTGGACGTGCAGACCGCGTGAGACGACGCTTCATCCAGTCCCAAACATGCTCAATGGGGGACAGATCCGGAGATCTTGCTGGCCAGGGTAGTTGACTTACACCTTCTAGAGCACGTTGGGTGGCACGGGATACATGCGGACGTGCGTTGTCCTGTTGGAACACCAAGTTCCCTTGCCGGTCTAGGAATGGTAGAACGATGGGTTCGATGACGGTTTGGATGTACCGTGCACTATTCAGTGTCCCCTCGACGATCACCAGTGGTGTACGGCCAGTGTAGGAGATCGCTCCCCACACCATGATGTCGGGTGTTGGCCCTGTGTGCCTCGGTCGTATGCAGTCCTGATTGTGGCGCTCACCTGCACGGCGCCAAACACGCATACGACCATCATTGGCACCAAGGCAGAAGCGACTCTCATCGCTGAAGACGACACGTCTCCATTTGTCCCTCCATTCACGCCTGTCGCGACACCACTGGAGGCGAGCTGCACGGTGTTGGGGCGTGAGCGGAAGACGGCCTAACGGTGTGCGGGACCGTAGCCCAGCTTCATGGAGACGGTTGCGAATGGTCCTCGCCGATACCCCAGGAGCAACAGTGTCCCTAATTTGCTGGGAAGTGGCGGTGCGGTCCCCTACGGCACTGCGTAGGATCCTACGGTCTTGGCGTGCATCCGTGCGTCGCTGCGGTCCGGTCCCAGGTCGACGGGCACGTGCACCTTCCGCCGACCACTGGCGACAACATCGATGTACTGTGGAGACCTCACGCCCCACGTGTTGAGCAATTCGGCGGTACGTCCACCCGGCCTCCCGCATGCCCACTATACGCCCTCGCTCAAAGTCCGTCAACTGCACATACGGTTCACGTCCACGCTGTCGCGGCATGCTACCAGTGTTAAAGACTGCGATGGATCTCCGTATGCCACGGCAAACTGGCTGACACTGACGGCGGCGGTGCACAAATGCTGCGCAGCTAGCGCCATTCGACGGCCAACACCGCAGTTCCTGGTGTGTCCGCTGTGCCGTGCATCTGATCATTGCTTGTACAGCCCTCTCGCAGTGTCCGGAGCAAGTATGGTGGGTCTGACACACCGGTGTCAATGTGTTCTTTTTTCCATTTCCAGGAGTGTATATACAGACATAAAGGCTTGCTGAATGGCTTTACACCAAAGCACCTAACTACACTGTGAACCCTCGACAAGGACATAAAGTCTACTCGAAAATAACTTTTGTCTCTTGTATTGCATTGTGTTGAAAACAGTTGCTATGAAACTGATTTTTATTGCATCAACAAAACCCGTTGAATACAAAAAACACGTCGCTATATTCAAATCCTGGATCTACACGTGAAGGCTGCAGACATGTGCTGGCAATGTTCCTTTGACAATAACCTTGATGGGGAAAGGAAATTAAACCAGCGCTGAGGCGAGATGGACCACCTCGATTGTGTAACAATGACTCCTCAATGGGCGAATAATTCTTATTGGACAGTAGTATGTAGTAATATAGTTCGTGTTCCCTGAAAACAGGTTTAAGAAGAGATATACTGCGTCGTATCAATTTCGTACTCGCGAATTCACTTTTCTTGTGGATAATAGTGCAAGTGAAAGAAATTGATATTCGTAGGCATGTTTACTCAATACGAATTCACTTTTCTTGTGGAAAACAGTTGTAAGTAGGCTGTTCAGGTTTTTTTATTGGTAACGCCACCTCTGTATGAAAATCACTGGCTGTGCTGTGTGCAGTCTGTGGCTGCTTTGCATTGTTGTAATACTCGCCATTGTAGTGTTAGGCAGCTGGCTGTGAACAGCGCGTAGCGTTGCGCAGTTGGAGGTGAGCCGCCAGCAGTGGTGGATGTGGGGAGAGAGATGGCGGAGTTTTGTAATTTGTCATGAACTGCTATATATATTATGACTTTTGATGATACTAAGGTAAATACATCGTTTGTTCTCTATTAATATCTTTCATTTACTAACTATCCCTATCAGTAGTTAGTGCCTTCCGTAGTTTGAATCTTTTATTTAGCTGGCAGTAGTGGCGCTCGCTGTACTGCAGTAGTTCGAGTAATGAAGATTTTTGTGAGGTAAGTGATTTCTGAAAGGTATAGTTTAATGTTACTCAGGGCCATTCTTTTGCAGGGATTTTTGAAAGTCAGATTGCGTTGCGCTAAAAATATTGTGTGTCAGTTTAAGCACAGTCTTGTATAATTGTTCAAAGGGGACGTTTCACAGTGCAAGTGAAAGAAATTCATATCTGTAGGCTTGTTAACTGTAATGGAATACTCTGTGATAAGTGATCTTTAACTTTTATGTTTCGCTTTTGTTTTACAGGTAAGCTGTGCGAAGTACGGATCTGCTCAAGAGAAGCTTGCGTGTTTTTCCTGTACACGACCCGACCGCTACTGTTGACTGCCGGTATGTAGGTCTGTTTATATACTTATTTATTTATTTTCACCATCTAACTACGATGGAAGGGGTCGATTCTGTGGAAAATAGCTTCCTCATTCTCGGAATACTGTCCGGTACGAAGTACTTCGACGTTGTTCCCTCTATTTGACATACATTCGAACTGAACCCGTAATGAGTGTTGATCTCGAAATTAATGAATAATAATAATAATAATAATAATAATAATAATAATAATAATAATAATAACTCTCTCTTAACTACACTTCATCTAGCTAACAAACCTAACAACGGTAATTTTTCATGCTCTGTAATAAAAAAAGAGAGATATAGAAAGTAAAGCTTTCTGCTATGAATGCCGGCCGAGGTGGCCGAGGGTTCTAGGCGCTTCAGTTTGGAACCACGTGACCGCTACGGTCGCAGGTTCGAATCCTGCCTCGGGCACGGCTGTGTGTGATGTCCTTAGGTTAGTTCGGTTTAAGTAGTTCTAAGTTCTAGGGGACTGATGACCTCAGAAGTTGTCCCATAGTGCTCAGAGCTATTTGAACCATTTTTTCTGCTATGAATCACTTTAAATGTGAGCTAAGAAGGTACGTATGTACAACAGAAAACAAACGGCGCTTTGTAATAACGTAAGTTAGAAAGTAAGTTCGTTTGTAAAGCACTGTAGACCATGAAAATTCGTTTCCGTGCAGTTCGTCCAGTAAGGAAACAAACTATTCATAGCCGGGCGCTTTTGGCACATTCCTGCAAGTCACAAATTAATTACCGTAATCTAATCATAAAAAATACATGGAAGTTCAGAAAAGATCTTTCGTCCAACGAAGATATTATTCTGATGGACTGCTATCTTGTGTCACTTGAAGCATGCTACAAAGAGTTGTGAATGCACTGACGCTTGTCAAGAAATAGTATTTTGTTGGCGATGTTTTCGGTCTTCGTAAGAAGTCGTAATCCTGTCTCATTGACTATTTAAGGTTCTCCAAAAAAATGGTTCAAATGGCTCTGAGCACTATGGGACTCAACTTCTGAGGTCATCAGTCCCCTAGAACTTAGAACTACTTAAACCTAACTAACCTAAGGACATCACACACAGCCGTGCCCGAGGCAGGATTCGAACCTGCGACCGTAACGGTCGCTCGGTTCCAGACTGTAGCGCCTAGAACCGCTCGGCCACCCCGGCCGGCTAAAGTTCTCCTGTTGCCGATAAATTGTTCTACTTCTTGTAACACATTCTTTATCTTATTTTTTAATCAAACTAACTGTTGCAATTTCGATTAACGTTCATTTTAGATTTGTCTCGGTACTAAGAATGCAGCTATAACGTACGGGATGGAGATATTGGATTCCACTCAGGGTTCCGCTTCGGATAACTATTTGCGTCTGGTTTACGGAACGCATTAAGTTAGGAAGCGGCCACCGTAGCCAGTAAATTATTGGGGATTTGGAGAATGTGCTGGGATTGTTCCCCAGATTGTTCTAACAGGAGATGTATGAGAGATGGAGCTGCCTTTCCAGTAATTCCCATGGAAGCAGCGGTCGTTGGAGCGGCCGGTATTAAATTATGTATTGTGAGCAGTCAGCAAATGGGAACAGGGGTTAATATTTCCTGTAGGCTATCCACTAAAGGTGCACCCTCCGTTCTGCTGCATTTGTTCTGGTCTTCGAAATGCACATGGTGACGTTAATTGACTGAGTTTGTGCGACTACAATTACCTATTGCTTTGGGTCTTATATTAGGCATCTTTAGCCACACACAGGTCGCTTTTTTCGAATAGCGTAGTTGGAAATGAAGAACACCTTTACGCAGTGCTGACAACCGTGTACGGACAGGCTGCTATATCTCATGCATCAAAAGAAAGGCCTGCATTATCAATATAGATGCTCACCAACTTAGATGGCCGTCCCATTGAGCAATGTTTGTAACTTTGCACGTAAACATGATACGCAGTTAACAAACATTAGCCTCTCATGTGAATATTAAGACGTGTTTCTTTCAATGATTCATTTGTCATTCCGCTTCTGCATGTCCTTACAAACGCTTCCCCAAAGTTTCTCCTGGGGGCCCCCTTAAGTAGAGAAAATTAAATCATAACCACTCCATACATGAGCAGTTTTCTGCTAGAGAATATTTTTTACGGAAAAATCGTATATTTCTAAATACTCAAATTCCCGTATGTGGAATAAGTTAATAGGTTGAAATTATGTAGGCACCCGTGTAGTGATACACAAACGATTTCACCGTATCACCAATAAATATCTAGTAAAAATTCTATATAAAATACCAAAAAATAATTCATAGTTTAGTTTATTTCGTCGTCACAGATCATATACTTTTTAAAAAAATTTAGAAGTTTCCGACTATTTATCCCAACCTTTACCCGCAGATGGGTATATGTTCTACACGTGAAAGTGAACAATACCTTCAGCTGTTTGCTTTCGATTTCTGGCATTATTACAGACGATTATGTTGGTATTCATTAAAATAGAAAATTATACGCTATGTGATCAAAAGTATCCAGAGACCTGGCTGAAAATGACACACAAGTTCGTGTCGTCCTCCGTCGGTAATGCTGGAATACAGTATGGTGTTCGCTCGCCCTTAAGTCTTGATGACAGCTTCCATTCTCACAGGCATACGTTCAATCAGGTGCTGGAACGTTTTTTGGGGAATGGAAGCCCATTCTTCACGGAGTGCTGCATTGAGGAAAGGTATCGACGTCGGTCGGTGAGGCCTGGTACAAAGCCGGCGTTCAAAAACATCCCAAAGGTGTTCTATAAAATTCAGGTCAGGACTCTGTGAAGGCCAGTCCATTACAGGGGTGTTATTCTCTTGTAATCACTCAGCCACAGGCCGTGCATTATAAACAGGTGCTCGATCGTGTTGAAAGACGCAGTCGCCATCCCCGAATCGCTCTTCAATAGTGGGAAGCAAGGAGGTGCTTAAAACCTCAGTGTGGGCCTGTGCTGTGATAGTACACACGCTGGCAGATGACGTTCATCGGGCACTCGCCATACCTACACCCTGCCATCGGATCGTCACATTGCGTACTGTCACTCGTCACTCTGCATAACGTTTTTACACTTTTCAGTCGTCCAATGTTTACGTTCCGTACACTAAGCGAGGCGTCATTTGGCATTTACCGGCGTGATGTGTGGCTTATGAGCAGCCGCTCGACCACGAAATCCAAGTTTTCTCAACTCCCGCCTAACTGTCATAATACTTGCAGTGGATCCTGATACAGTTTGGAATCCCTGTATGATGGTCTGGTTAGATGTTTGCCTATTACACATTACGACCCTCTTCAACTGTCGACGGTCTCTGTCAGTCAACAGACGAGGTCGGCCTGCTGTATGTGTCCTTTCACTTTTCCACATCACTATCACATCGGAAACAGTGGACCTACAGATGTTTAGGAGTGTGGTAATCTCGCGTACAGACGAATGACGTAAGTGACACCCAATCACTTAACCACGTTTGAAGTCCGTGAGTTCCGCGGAGCGCCCCATCCTGCTCTCTGACGATGTCTAATGACTACTGAGGTCGCTGATATGGAGTACCTCGCAGTAGGTGGCAGCACAATGCACATAATATAAAAAACGTACGGTTTTGGGTGTGTCCGGATACTTTTGATCACATAGTGTATATGTCTCCGAAATATAGACTGAATGGTTCACGTAATTATCTTCAGGTGGAGAATTACATACTTACATTCTTCGTGTTAGCGCAGACTAGACTACGGACGCCTTTTCACAGCAGCGGGCCAAGTAGAAAATAGATATTTTCTCCATACAGAGGTGATGGTGCAAAACATCGAAACGCCGTTAAAGTCTACCAAACATTAACGAATATTTTGGTCTTCTTTCTAAAGGTGTCACAAATGTTAACGGAATAGCACACGTTTTGTTAGTTCAATGTTTCATTTTGCTATACTACTCGTACCATAGTCTGTACGTCGATAGGTTACTGTATCGTTAGTAACTAGTGTAATTAGTTTCAAGGATTAGTTGGCACGTGATGGCCGAGTTCTTACTTTGAGACCTTTTTGATCAAATCGCAGTACTGCTGGAATTATTGGATGAATTGACACAGAATAGCAACCTTTGATGTTAGACTTTCTTGACCATTCGTCATACCACACTGTACCCTTGAAACTTCCGAAATGGCACACCGAGACTCACGTGTGGAGGTGACACACTAGTACATGAACTGGAATTTGAAATGTGTCGAAAGGCAGGCTGGCATCTGCATGAGGGGGATGTTCACGGGAGAATTGTGGTACGCCTGTCATCGTCCACCAGGGGCTAACGATACCTGATTTGCTGTCCAATCTTGAGCCAATATTTGTCCATCCCCTGCGCTCGGCTGCGGATTTGAGAACTCATTCGTTACGTGGTTACGATGACAGGAGGGTGTTTGATTGTCGCTAACCCCATTGCACACAACGAGGATGATGCTGATTGGTTCACGCCTGCGGTGGAAATCAGTATCTCAAACCACTCAGCTGTAGCGTATTGGAGCTGGTCTGCATCTATAGCAGCCTACGAAAGAAGTCCACATAAAAAATTCAAAATTTGATAATATTAAAAGTATGGTAACATTATGAAAACAGACAGCTTTAAATGTTTGGGGGGAAATATGAACGTAAGGAGTGAAAAATAAGCAGTTAAGATAAGAGCTGGAAAAAATGAAAACAGCATGCAACAAAATCGAGAAATCTGTTCAATAATTTCTTTTGCAACGATGTTAAATTCATGTATTAAACTCAGTTGTAAAACTAGAAGTTCTGTACGGATTGGAAACATTTGTTTTATGTGGATGAGAAATAGCATTAGAAGATTTAGGAAAGAAAAAAAGAATAACTTGCGAAAAATATACGTCGAATCAAGAGGAAATTAGGAATTGTAGGCAGTCTCTCTGAAAACAACACCTTGTGGATATCTAGAGAGAATGAAGGAAGACATAGTGACGATGAAGTTCCAGACATTCTTCCATAACATCAAGGCGTGGTGAGCAAGACAAAAAAGGACTTAGAGAAAGTGCAGACTGAACAGGAAACCTTACCCAACAGAAACAAATTCAGACTGGATGTCAAGAGATTGTAATATCTTTGTCACCTAGTAGACCGCATCGTGGAGGCTCTTAAGATCTCAGAAACATTAGTCTCGCGCGACAGTATATGTGTTAGGCATTGTTTTAGCGTTTTTGTATCTGTGCGCTGTGTGTTGTGAAGAATTTTTCCAATTGAGTTAAAATGGAACAATTATATTTGATTAAAAACAATTAAAGTTAACATGTAAAAATATAGTAATTCGTTTTAGAATGCCAGAATATACAGGGCTATTACAAATGATTGAAGCGATTTCATAAATTCACTGTAGCTCCATTCATTGACATATGGTCACGACACACTACAGATACGTAGAAAATAACGCCGCACTTCAGGTTTCTGCCGCCAGAGCGCTCGAGAGCGCAGTGAGACAAAATGGCGACAGGAGCCGAGAAAGCGTATGTCGTGCTTGAAATGCACTCACATCAGTCAGTCATAACAGTGCAACGAGACTTCAGGACGAAGTTCAACAAAGATCCACCAACTGCTAACTCCATTCGGCGATGGTATGCACAGTTTAAAGCTTCTGGATGCCTCTGTAAGGGGAAATCAACGGGTCGGCCTGCAGTGAGCGAAGAAACGGTTGAACTCGTGCGGGCAAGTTTCACGCGTAGCCCGCGGAAAATTGGCTCATGCCACAACTGGAGACCGACAGCGCCGACTTCATCTTTCAGCAGGATGGTGCTCCACCGCACTTCCATCATGATGTTTGGCATTTCATAAACAGGAGATTGGAAAACCGATGGATCGGTCGTGGTGGAGATCATGATCAGCAATTTATGTCATGGCCTCCACGCTCTCCCGACTTAACCCCATGCGATTTCTTTCTGTGGGGTTATGTGAAAGATTCAGTGTTTAAACCTCCTCTACCAAGAAACGTGCCAGAACTGCGAGCTCGCATCAACGATGCTTTCGAACTCAATGATGGGGACATGCTGCGCCGAGTGTGGGAGGAACTTGATTATCGGCTTGATGTCTGCCGAATCACTAAAGGGGCACGTATCGAACATTTGTGAGTGCCTAAAAAACTTTTTGTGTTTTTGTATGTGTGTGCAAAGCATTGTGAAAATATCTCAAATAATAAAGTTGTTGTAGAGCTGTGAAATCGCTTCAATCATTTGTAATAACGCTGTATTTATATATTTTGAATGGGCCACTAGATGAGTAGGGAATGTGATGCAAGCAGCTCACGTTGCGAGGAGCCCAGGCACAAATTGCTTGGCTCTTTCCTGTTGGAGGATGATTTAATGCCAAAACTGTCTGCAAAGTGGCAAAGGAATGAACTTTAAATCGTTCCCTAGACAGCCAAATAAACAGAAACTTTTACAGAGATGGTAAGTAACGTTACAACCCTCGCCCCCGTATACAGAGACGTAGAGAGAGAGAGAGAGAGAGAGAGAGAGAGAGAGAGAGAGAGAGAGATGACAAGTAGTCGCTGTATTACGTAAGTTACACAAAGATCGATTTACTATTTAAATTACTGTATGTATTTTAACCGTATAAGCCCTATCTTTCTATAATATTCTTATATTGTAAACGCTATGAACTGTGTAAAACATTTGTAAAAAAATAAATGTTCAGTTTCAGTGCTTTCATTTTGCATCTCACTGTTACGAAATAATACGTCTTTCTGGTGTTTCCTGATAATGTGTTGTGTATTTTAGATAGTTTTCTATCACTATACATGGATGTCCTGCTTCATGTAAAAAAATGTTGCGTGCAATTGCTGACTTGATTAAAAAATGTACGCAGGCCATTCGTCTAGTGTGATTCCCGAAAATCCTCGAAAACAAGGACAGTTAGAATATCCCAGATGGGGCCTGGTGATGAGGGGCCTGGGGCAGAGGCTGTACTCTCGCCTCGTCGCGCAGAGCTGTGGCCTGCAGAGAGAAGAGCTCACTGTGGGCTGAGTGGCAGCTGTCGGCCGATTACGTGTGTGACGTCACCACTGGTAACACCAGGCTTCCCCGCTCACTAAAGTGGTGCGCCTTCGCTGTGTATCTGGTGGATTAATTTTTTTGCGGCTGTACTGTCTTTGGTGGCTGTCCTCAAGACTCAATATGGACAACATGCACAAACTGCACAATTTAACGCATTGCTATATAATTTAAATCAATATAACACGAGAAATATATCTTGAAAATACTGCAGCTAATGAATGCAGGCTGCAGGCTTGTAGAAACTAAAATCTAACATTTTACGTAAGTTGCACTCTAGACCTACGCTGATTCAGGTTTTCCATGGCTTCCCTAATACGATTGAGGCAGTTGCATGGATTTTCTTTAAATGTACACTGTTGATTTCCTTCACTATCGCTACTAACTAGTTTTTCGTCTCTAATAGCATTGTAGTCGACGGGGCCTTGCTTCTTTCCTTCAATGAGTAACTCAGCATTTTATTTACGTATCTCTAACGGTTAGAATGGGGTGAAAGTCATACATTCGGTGTATGCGAACGCTGTTGCTCCACTATCCAAATTTAAGGAGTCCATTAAATGAAAGAACGTGTTGGCTGTGTAACACTCAAGATCTGACTACTTGTTAAAGTAGTCAGACGCAAAGCCTGAAAACACTTTAATCAGTCGTAGACAAAAAATTCATACAAGGCATATCCAGACACTGCCAGTTGAAAACTTACCACATCCAAAAACTGAAGTGTTTGCGTATCTTGGTGCGGTATTAAGACAAGATGCATGATGCACAGAGTAGATAACCGCTATTACTACAATCTCAGTCACTTCCTGATAGGACAATTCAAACTCCTGATATACACACATCAAAAAAAGTTTTGGATCACCGCGGTTCCCAGAACTCCTGAAGATCGGTGTTGACTATGGGAATTGTATTACAGACACAATCCCTTTGACTGTTCAGAGATGTCACTAAACCAGGCCAAAGATGAGCAGCCCCTATTTCACGGACGGGGTCCGACAGCCGATCAGTTCTAGTGATTCCACCAGGAAGGAGGTAAACTGCTCATGTTGTCTGTAGTTCAACCACGCCTAGACGGTCAATACCGCAGTTCGATCGCGTCCTCATTGTTACTTTGTGTGAGGAAGGACTCTTAACAAAGGAAGTGTCCAGGTGTATCGGAGTGAAACATAGCGATGCTGCTCGGACATGGAGGAGATAGGGAGGGGCAGGAACTGTCGGTGACGTGCCTCGCTCAGGCTGCCCAAGGGCTACTACTGCAGTGGTTGGCGGTTACCTACGGATTATAGTTCGGAGGAACAATAACAGCAACGCCACCATGTTGAATAATGCTTTTAGTGCAGCCACAGGACGTTGTATGACGACTCAAGCTGTGCGCACTAGGCTGCATGACGCGTAACTTCACTCCCGACGTCCACATCGAGGTCCATCTTTGCAACCACGACACCATGAAGTGCGTTACAGATGGGCCCAACAACTTGCCGAATGGACCACTCAGGATCGGCATCACGTTCTCTTCAACGATAAGTGTCGTTATGCCTTCAACCAGACAATCGTCGGAGACGTGTTTGGAGGCATCCCGGTCAGGCTGAACGCCTTAGTCACACTGTCCAGCGAGTGCAGCAAGGTGGAGGTTCCCTGTTGTTTTGGGGTGGTATTATGTGGGGCCGACGTACGCCAATGGTGGTCATGGATGGCGCCGTAACGGCTGAATGCCATCCTTCGACCGATAGTACAACCAGATCGACAGCATATTGGCGAGGCATTCGTCTTCATGGACGACAATTCGCTACCCCCAGCCCCCCACCCTTCCCCATCGTCCACATCTTGTAAATCCTTCAGGATAACGACATCGCTCGACTATAGTGGCCAGCATGTTCTCCAGACATCAACCCTATCGAACATGCCTGGTATAGATTGAAAAGGCTGTTTATGGACCACGTGACCCCCCAACCACTCTGAGGGATCTACACCGAATCGCCGTTGAGGAGTGCGACAATCTGGACCAACAGTGCGTTAATTAACTTGGGATAGTATGCCATGACGAATACAGGCATGCATTAATGCAAGAGGACGTACTGCTGGGTATTAGATGTTCCATTGTGTACAGCAGTCTGGACCACCACCTCTGAAGGTCACGCTGTATGGTGGTACAACTTGCAATGTGGTTCTCATGAGCAATAAAAAGGGCGGAAATGATGTTTATGGTGATCTCTCTTTCAATTTTCTGTACAGGTTCCGAAAGTCTCGGAACCGAGGTGATGCAAAACTTCTGTGTGTTAACGTGAACAAGAAACATACAGCGCTTGGAAATTGGGTTACAACCATCTACTTACATTAAAATGGATGATTGTAACCGAAATATATGACGCAATACAGGACGCTATGGGTGACTGGCGCATTCTCTATAGTTAGAATTTTGAGGAATTATAGTAAGGGCGAAACGTGATGGGCATAGTGAGCAGCAAGCGACGTAGAGGACATTGCCCCATCCCTTAGCTGACAGGTCCTGAGTTAGCGATTATTTAGGCATGGCATGGGTTTCCGGGAATTCCGCTTCTAGATATTTAACAGATTGTCCCGAGCGACGTTAGCATAGGTCATTCATGTCGAATAGTATACCGGGGACTTCTTGAAGAATGTAACTTCCTTAATCCTGATGTCGCCCAGAGGGTAAGATCGGGACCTGTCGGTAATCCATCTGCTGCTGTGGTAGTGTAGATGATCAACAAATGTAGTATCTGATTTAAGGGTTTTGGGTGGCTTTTCATTTTATTTTATATTTAACTACCGACAAAGTATCTACAGCCGGACGACTTTTCTTGCATAGCTGTAATTTTGTTTGCATGCCAGTGCGTAGAATTATGATTCAAATGAACAGAGCAACGTCAAGTACATCAGTATCACAGCAACCCCCGTAGCGCTGCCAGCCGAGCATCACAGACTCCGCTCCGTCGCGGCTGCTCACCTGTCCCGCTATGCTGTACTACACACTAAGGTGACAAAGCACATACCTCCTAACACCGTGCCAGACTTCCTTTTTCCCTGCGTATTGCAGCAGCTCGACGTGGCATGGAATCAACAAGTCGTTGTAATTCCCCTGCAGAAATAAAGAGTCAAGGTGCCTCCATAGCCGTCTGTGGACCGAATTGTGAACGTGTTGGCCGTGCAGGATTTTGCACACGAACTGACCTCTCGTTTATGTCACATAAATGTTCGATGGGATCCATGTCGGGTGATCTAGGGGCCAAATCATTCCCTGGAATTGTCCAGAATGATCTTCAAACAAATCGCGAACAATTGTGGTCTGGTGACATGGTGCATTGTCATCCATAAATATTCCGTCGTTTTTTGGGAACGTGAAGACCATGAATGACTGCAAATGGTCGTCCGCAGCTCGTGGTCGTGCGGTAGCATTCTCGCTTCCCGCGCCCGGGTTCCAGGGTTCGATTCTCGGCGGGGTCAGGGATTTTCTCTGCCTCGTGATGACTGGGTGTTGTGTGCTGTCCTTAGGTTAGTTAGGTTTAAGTAGTTCTAAGTTCTAGGGGACTGATGACCATAGATGTTAAGTCCCATAGTGCTCAGAGCCATTTTTGACTGCAAATGGTCTCCAAGTAGCCGAACATAAATAGTTCCAACCAGTTAACAGTTCAGTTAGACCAGAGGACCCAGTTCGTTTCGTGTAAACACAGCCCACACGATTTGGAGCGACCACCACCTTGCACAGTGCCTCCTTCTCAGCTTGGATCCATGGCATCGTGGACTCTGCACTATACTCGAACCCTGCCATCAGCTCTCATCAACTGAAATCGGGTCTCATCTGATGAGGTCACTATTGTCCATTCGTCTAGAGTCCAACCGATATGGTCACGAGCCAGGAGAGGCGCTGCGGTCGATATCGTGCTGTTAGCAAAGGTTATCGCGTCGGTCATCTCCTGCCGTAGCCCATTAACGCCAAATTTCGTCGCACTGCCCTGACGGACTTTTTCGTCTTACGTTCCACATAGATTTCTGCGGTTATTTCATACAGTGTAGATTGTCGGCCACTCTGTTGTCCGTGGTGAGAGGTAATGCCTGAAATTTGGTATTCTCGGCACATTCTTGACACTATGCATCTCGGAATACTGATTTTGCAAAAACAGACATAATGCCTGATGGGATAACAGCAATTAGTGATTTTATAATGTTACTTATAATCCGTCTTGGTTGCAAATTTTTTATTCATATGACCGGTTTCGGTTCATTCAGAACCATCTTCAGATCGATAACAATAATGATACTAATTTACTATTTTACGGAAGCAAATCTTTTTCATCCTATCTAATCAACATCAAATGTACCAGAACGTACCTGATATTTCGGTTACAGGAGTAACACCTCCAAATCCAGCAACTTTCACATGCTGCGTCACATGCTTTCGTAAATCCGACGTTAAAATAGGGTTCCGAACAAATAACACGTTAAAATTGAAGCTCCGGCACAGAATATGTAATAGTAGGAATAAATTTCAGGATTCAGGTGTATATAAGATCAAATGTAATGACTGCTGTAAACAATATATACTGCAGACTGGTAGGAACTTTGAAACCAGATTCAGGGAGCACACCTACTCTCAAAACAAAACAGCTTTTGGCGCGCATATGGCTGCGTCAAAGCACTCAGTCACGAACATTGAACACAATTTAGACATCCTGCATAGAGCTCATAAGGGACGGTTTCTTAACATTTTAGAAGAAATTGAAAAATACACCCACAAAAATAAAGATCCGGATTTAATTCTTAACGAGCAAAGCGAATTCAATCATAACGCCTATTTTAGCATTTATGACGACTTCCTAAGATGAAAACTGTTGCGTCTGGAGATCCATGCCGAGGGATGAAAGATGGTGCGCGGTGGAGAAGCCGGAAGACGCGTGCAGCGCCTGGCGTCGTTGACGGGGCCCTCCTGTGCGGCCCTCTTGCCCGCGGCGATGGACAGCAGACGACTGAGCGGACCGCGGCACAACACCGTAATGGCGGGAACCACGGAAGCAGACCGTAGAGGAAAACAATTTCACACCAGCACCATAGATATATAAATCGCCCTATGTTTTTTAGATCGTATAAAATGATAATTTTACTGTTTTTTAATTTTGGTAAGTACTTGACATCTACATGTTTTAACTATTTTTTAACAAAAAATCTACTGAATACTGTACGTGCAAATGTAATGTAACAAATGTACCAGACGCAACCTGTCGGTAATAGTGTTATAATTAATATAAATGACGCGCACTCTGCCAACCAATTTTATGTGACGCAGCATGTGAAAGTTGCTGGATTTGGAAGGGTTACTCCTGTAACTGAAATATCAGGTACGTTCTGGTACATTTTATGTTGATTAGATAGGACGAAAAAGACTTGCTTCCGTAAAATAGTAAATTAGTATCATTGTTGTTACCGATCTGAAGATAGTTCTGAACGAACCGAAACCGGTCATGTGAATAAAAAATTTGCAATCAAGACGGATTATAAGTAACATTCGGAATATTGAATTTTCTAACAATTCCCGAAGTCGATTGTCCCATGTTCCGTGTTAATTGCCGTCGAGCGCCCCTAATCACGTCAGAAACCTTTTGACATGAATTACCTGAGCACAAATGACAGGTCCGCCAATGCATTGCTTTTTATGCCTTACGTACGCAATACTACTACCGTCTACATATGTGCGTATTGCTATCCCATGACTTTTGTCACCTCAGTGTTCGTATACTGGCTATAAGAGCCATACAAATCTTTCTCGTGATGCAGTCTGCCTGTTGGTCGAAACTGGATCTAAGTTCTTACAGTAGTTCCTAAAATTAATCCGAACATACAGACGGAAACTCCAGCAGAGGGCTTCAATTTGTACACTGGAGCGCCAAATAAACTGGTATAGACTTGCATATTCAAATAGAGAGATACGTAAAGAGGCAGCATACGGCGCTTCGGTCGGCAACGCCTATTTATTAGACAAGTTCAAATGGCTCTAAGCATTATGGGACTTAACATCTGAGGTCATCAATCCCCTACTTAGAACTATTTAAACCTAACTAACCTAAGGACAACACACACATCCATGGCCGAGGCAGGATTCGAACCTGCGACCGTAGCACTAGCGCGGTTCCGGACTGAAGCACCTAGAACCGCTCGGCCACAGCGGCCGACAGACACCAAGTGCCTGGCGCAGTTGTTCGATCGGTTACTGCTGATACAATGGCAGATTATCAGGATTTAAGTGCACTAGAAGTGGTGTTATAGCAGACGCACCAGCGATGGTACGCAGCATCTCCAAGGTAGCGATGAAGGGGATATTATCCCGTACGACCATTTCACGAGTGAACCGTGAATATCAGGAATTCGGTAAAACATCAGATCTCTGAGATCACAGTGGCCGGAAAAAGATCGTGCAAGAACGGCACCAACTTGACTGAAGTGCAACCCTTCCGCAGATTGCTGCAGATTTCAATGCTCGGCCATAAACATGTGTCAACGTGCGAACCATTCAATGAAACCTCGTCGATATGGGCTTTCAGAGGCGGAGGCCCCCTCGTGTACCCTTCATGACTGCACGACACAAAGCATTAGGCCTTGCATGGACCTGTCAGCTCCGACATTGGTCTGTTGATGACTGGCCGGCCGGAGTGGCCGAGCGGTTAAAGGCGCTACAGTCTGGAACCGCACGACCGCTACGGTCGCAGGTTCGAATCCTGCCTCGGGCATGGATGTGTGTGATGTCCTTAGGTTAGTTAGGTTTACGTAGTTCTAAGTTCTAGGGGACTTATGACCACAGCAGTTGAGTCCCATAGTGCTCAGAGCCATTTGAACCATTTTTGTTGATGACTGTAAACATGTTGCCTGTTCGGACGAGTCTCATTCCAAATTGTATCGAGCGGATGGACGTGTACGGGTATGGAGACAACCTTATGAATCCATAGGGGGCTGTTGAAGCTGGCCGAGGCACTGTTATGTTGTGGGGCGTAAGCAGTTGGTGTGATATGAGACCCCTGATACCTCTAGATAAGACTTTGACAGGTGACACGTACGTAACCATCCTATCTGATCACCTGCATCCATTCGTGTCCATTGTGCGTTCCGACGGACTTCGGCCGTTCCAGTAGGACATTGCGACTCCCCAAACGTCCAGAATTGCTACAGAGCGACTCCAGGAGCACTCTTCTGAGTTCAAACATTTCCGCTGCCCACCAAAATCCCCAGACATGAACATTATTCAGCATATGTGGGATGCCTTGCAACGTGCTGTTCACACGAGATCTCCAGCCCCTCGTACTCTTACGGATTTAGGGACAGCCTTGCAGGATTCATGGTGTCAGTTCCCTCCAGCACTACTTCAGGCAATAGTCGAGTCCATGCCGTGTCGTGTTGCGGCACTTCTGCATCTTCTGCATGCTCGCTGGGGACCTACACGATATTAGGCAGGTGGACCAGTTTCTTTGGCTCTTCAGTATATATTATGTACAGATTTATTCAGCTTTTGTAAGTGCTTAAACTACATTAAAAATAACGAAACGATTGTTTGATGACTAATCACTTTTGTGTAAAATTTTCTGTAGCTATGAGGAAACACGACCCGCATGAGATTCTAGGTGGCTGGCGTCGAGATTGTAAGCAATAATAAATAAGTGAATGAATGCATAAATAAACAAGTTCATATGATCTGAAAGAACGTATATATACCTTTGACCTTTAAAATTTTCGTTCTTCATGAGAGGTGACCGCATGGCAAGCCAAGAAACTGGTTTCGCGAGTACAGGATCCAATACGGTCCTTGATGCAGTAGTTCATGAGACCGACGAGTAATGTAAGAGCTGTGAATGCCAAGGTGAAATATCGAACGTCTTATACGCGACAAATGTCAACATCCATGATGTTTACACTGTGAGTCCTTGTTTACGCGACGAGCTGTTGCGAGGCGGCCGGGATTTCTCACGGCGTGGAAGCCGAGGAATTAGCGCGCCAGTCGAGTACAAAACCGTGTTGCTGGAGTGAGCGCCGAGTGAACGGAGCCAGTGGAACGATTCCCAGACCAGCAGGCCTCGTTTAATTTTCCCAGCGTTGTTCAGCGCTCGCGAACAAAGGGCACGGTCAGTTGGCGGTGTGAGCTGAGGCCTGTTATTAGCGAACGCTACTCGTTAAGATTTCGCGACGCTGAAACCTATTGATATTTTCATTACCTTTAGGTACTCTTAAGTGCCAAACCTTGGATTTGTTATCTGTCCGTTTAATATTCTGCATCCTTCTGTAGCATTGCAATTTCAATGCTTCGATTCTCTTACCGCTCGGTTTTCCCACCACCCATGAGTCAATTCGATACAATGCTTTATTGCAGACGTAAATCTCGTGCTAATGATCCTTGTCGACACCAGTGAAAGTATTTTGAGGAAGAACACTTTCTGTGCCTGTGGTGTCCCGCTATTTGCAACGTCCTTGCTTATTCTGTCGTGTGTTACTGCCCTTCCGGCCGAACTCCGGCTTCAAAAATTATTTATACCGCCAGAAATCGAACCAGCCACCTTTTATTGGAGAGCCCCTGCGTTTCAGTGATTCGGTGATCTCTGTGGCACAAGCGATTATAAGTGCGCTCACTAAACGCAAAATCCCAGGGATTTCCTAGTTCAGAGGTTCAGATGTGTATGAAATCTTATGGGACTTAACTGCTAAGGTCATCAGTCCCTAAGCTTGCACACTACTTAACCTAAATTATCCTAAGGAGAAACACACACACACCGATGCCCGAGGGAGGACTCGAACCTCCGTCGGGACCAGCCGCACAGTCCATGACAGCAGCGCCCCAGACCACTCGGCTAATCCCGCGCGGCATTTCCAAGTTGTGGTCGGTTGTTGCCTCCACGTAATCTGCAACCAGCCATTTGGAACCTCCCCACTTCTTTATTTGTTGACTCCAAATTGAACCAGTTTTCTTTGCGGCATCTGAACATCGGTAAGATATAGTTAATAGACAGAACGCAATTCAACACGAAACCTGACTGCGTTGCCTAAGCGAAAACAGGTCTCTCTTCTTTACTAATATTAACGTCCTCAGTTCTTCAACTCAAGTGGAAAGGTTACTTTGAATAGAGAAATACCCATGCGATTTACTGTGTTGCTTGAGTCTGTAAGAAGCACACTTGCTAACAATGCTTGTACTCAAAAACACCCATATCAGTTTTAAAATGTAATGTCACTTTCGCACTGAAAATAGCCATTGCTTTACTCTTCTTCCAAATTAAACCGTCACATTATAAAATTCCACTGTCGCCAAAATAATTGTTCAAGTAGTAACACGGCCTCCCAACGGATGCTACTGGCTAAGAATGAGGAAAATGACTTGTGCATTGATTTTGTGCGTAACTCCGTGCATCTCCGCGAATAAACGGATTAACCGCTCGCTAGTTCCCTACCTTTAGACGGGAGACTTTGAAATTTACATTTTATCGACATTTACAGACTGCCCATATTTGTTGGTGCGACTCGACCGCGTGCGGCCTTTCCACTCGAGACCGGAACTACTCCTTCGTCTCGCATGAAGGCGTGAAATTCTTACTTTCTTTTCATGTCTTTCGTTCCCAGCAGCCGACCGATGGACACTGGGCAGAGGGGCTCCCAGCTGACAAATGAGAATATTTGGGAGAGGATTTCCAGTTACAGCATTCGTCTGAGGACCATGGGAAACCTCGAGAAAATCTTGATTGGAATTGGAGGACAGGACCTATTTCTAACGTATTTCTGGGAGAATGATGTCCATTGTCCCAGACGAAAAAACGAAATCAATGTTCCAGCTCAACACGTGTGACCACCACAAAGGAGGGTCCCCGTGCTGTGCACCAAACGCAATGCAACCGCTTAACATCTGCGTCTTCCACTCTAGAGCAAGTAACACACTCCCTACAACATTCTGTCGCATCCCACACCGTTTGCTGAAGACTAGCAGCAGCTGTGCTTCGACTGGCGTTAACACTACAACACTAATGCCTGCATATGGAGAGGTGCCGTGAACCGTAACTATGGACAGTTGACGAGTGCAGTCGGGTATTGTGTTAAACGATGAATCGCGGTTCTGCACTACCCCAGATGGCAATTGGCGAGTATGGCGGAGGCCTGGGGAGGGGTTCCGTTCATTGTTCTGGAGAAAACAGCGGTTTTATTCGGTGCGTTACGGTGTGGGGAGCCGTGGGATATGGGTTCAGGTCACGCCTCGTAGTGATGGAGGAAACTTTAATGGCACTACAGCTCTTCACGGACATGCTGCGTCCTGATGTGTGTTACTCTCACGCAGCAATATCGTGGTGCCATTTCTCAACAGAACTACGGTCGCCCTTAGATGGAAAATGTATGAAGTGTCTGCGTGATGTTGGAGTATTACTGTGCTCAGCGAAATCCCCAGATCGCTTCCTTATATAACATATGTTGGACCTGCTCGGACGTCAACTGCATCAGAGTAACTGTAAGCATGATATCAGGCTGTAGTTAATATAGTTTTGGGACAGCTTGCCTCATGAGAAGATGCAGGCTTTATGATACCCTTCCCAACCGGATCAGTGCATTCAGTCAGGCCAGAGGGGACAGTGCAACGTCATACTAAATGGCCTCATATTGCCACATTCTTTGTAAGTTATCTCGGTGTTGTGAACACTAAAGTATCATCACATTCCCCTTCGAAGCGATCATGTTTTATTTCGTTTCCTCCACGCCTTCTGGCTGCTTCTTTTTTTAATTTTTGTCATATGCACGGCCCAGTCACATTAACGACACCACCGCTTATGTTTGATGTTAACGTGCAATAACCAGTCACAGAAGACAGCTGGCAGCGCTAACAGTGGAGGGTATAAAAAGCGTGTCGGGGGTACGTGGAGAACGGTGCAGTCGTTGTCATAATACGGAAACGCAGCTATTGAATTGACTTCCGAAAAGACGAGGCAATTTGTTTTCGGACCAAGCGTGGAAGGGTTTCCGAAGCGGCTGTGTTTCGCAAAGTCTTCGCAAGGTAGTGTAGTTAAAGTACACCGTGCGTAGCAAAATGGCGTTATCCAAAACCGACGCCGAGGCAACTGCGGTGCACCACGGGCCATAAATGACAGGGGTGAACGACTCCTGTGGAAATGTGTATGTGCAACTGTTGAGCAAAAAAAAAAAAAAAAAAAAATGGTTCAAATGGCTCTGAGCACTATGGGACTCAACATCTGAGAACTTAGAACTACTTAAACCTAACTAACCTAAAGACACCACACACATCCATGCCCGAGGCAGGATTCGAACCTGCGACCGTAGCAGTCACGCGGTTCCGGACTGAAGCGCCTAGAACCGCTCGGTCACAGCGGCCGGCCAACTGTTGAGCAACTGACAGCCCAGATGAACCAAGGGGCGACCAACAGTGTTTGTCAATGACAGTTCAGCGAACGATGCTGGGTGTGGGTCTCCACAGTAGGCGCCTGGTTTATGTTATCATGCTGACTGCTGCTCATCGGCGACGAAGACTGGAATTTGCACGCCAGTACCGCAACTGGACGTCCGCTGAGTGCCGACAGGTGGCCTTTTAAATCACGTTTTATGCTCCATTGGACAGATGGTTGTTGGTGTGTACGGTGTGAAACGTCCGAAAGCAAACAGCCTGCTACAATCGTCGGAAGGGTCGAGGCCAGAGGGGGTCATTCCCTGGCTGATCTCGTCATTCTGGAAGGCATAGTATCCATATATACTTGGGGACAACGTCCACATCTTCGCGCAGATTGTTTTTCCTTGGGAAGATTGCATCTACTGGCGCGACAATGAAACGTGTCACACAGCTCGCAGTGTACACCCGTGGTTCGAAGAAGACGACGATGAGTTTACCGCATATTCATGTCTCCAAACATCCTGGATTTAAATCCAATCGAGAATCTGTGAGACAACCTCGTTCGAGCTGTTGAGCGTCAACCGAGGAATGTACAAAATGTATTCAAATGTGGGTGAAATCTTATGGGACTTAACTGCTAAGGTCATCAGTCCCTAAGCTTACACACTACTTAACCTAAATTATCCTAAGGACAAACACACACACCCATGCCCCAGGGAGGACTCGAACCTCCGCCGGTACCAGCCGCACAGTCCATGACTGCACGCCTTAGACCGTACGGCGCGGAATGTAGCCAAGCTGGCTCCCCATCCCTGTCGGCACCTTCCACAACTTCATTGCCTTTCTTCCTGCAAGTCTCGCGCTGCAAATGGTGGTTATTCAGGCTTTTGACAGGTAGTCACATTAATGTGACTGGACAGGGTATATGCGCGCACGGGTATTGTTGAACAAAACAGCAAGACAATACCTCCTGCTGGAAAAGCCGCGCTCAGCTTCTGATGTTCGAGAGAATCAGCGACGAGTATGTGTGACTAAGCCATACCGGCGTTGGTAGTGGTATCCCCTAGGACAGCGTGTGACTGGCTCTCCACGCTACAGAGGCAGCTCGTTGGTCTGTGGCTGGCGCGGCGCGGCAGCAGCTGCGGTGGGGTTCCAGTCTGCTGGCTGCGTTCTGCGCCCGGGGCGGGCTTTCACCGCTGCCGGAGGCCCTCGCTGGGCAACCGGGCACTCCTAATACCGAAGCCAGAGTTCACCCGCCTCCGACGTACCGCCTAATTGCGGGAGAGTAGCCGACTTGTTTCTTTGCATATCAGGCTCCTACCTCTTGCTGGCGGCGGTGGCCTCTTACTGTTTACCAAGAGCGTCCCAGTGCTCTTCCAGTCGTTGGCCGGGCAGAACTGCACACATGGCGTTGTTGTCGCTGTTGCAGTCATCGGTCCAAAACCTTATTTTACTTACCGACTTCGATTCCGTACAGAACGGTTGTGAACAGCGACTGTATATTATTATAAGGAAGAATAGGAACCCTGTAATCTCATTGGTTTTTTATTGTTATTGCATATCCAGATTTCATATATAAATAGCCATCTTCCGTCCTAAAATAAAAACTGCCGACTTGGTTAAAAATGGACGCACACTTCCTTCTCTGAGGTCAAGTGTCAGGTTGTTGCTCAAATCTAAAAAGGGCAGATTCATGGACCTCCTGGAGAGGCGGAGATCTACTGACATCTGAGGTCATGTAGTGTTCACCGGTTCAGTGAGCAAGTGCTGGTGTAGAGCAGCCGGATTTGGAAGCTCTTCGACTACCTCCTTGCCTCAGAGCAGGAAACATCAAGATTCAGGAGGAAACTAATATCGAAATGTTGGCGTGCCCTAGCTATGACGACACTAGGCATGGTAGTATGTGAGATCATAATTTACTATTATCAGTGGAGCGATTCGTCTTCCAGTCTGTTGGTACTATCCAATGTTGTATCGGTTTTACCATCATCAACTATTAGTGTTAGCGACTAAGTATAAGGGAATGTGTTATATCCTCCTTTGTAAGCAGCACATCACAATTGAGCTACACCATACGTTGCGTAAGTCTTGTCATGTTTATCGTCAGTATTTTACTATGGTGTTAACAGATCTTTAAAAAAAGATCTTGCATGAATTTTTATATTGCTTTTAATTAATTAATTGGTGGATCACGTACCCACTATGATACTGGTGACTATTCTAGATTTTAACTTTTGAGGAATTCCAGTTGGTATGTAGCTGTATTTAATAAAGGCAATTTTCAAAAAATGTTTTAATTTTTGTTTTAAGAACTAGTCAGCGATCTTTTGCATAAGCTTTAGTGCATCGATTCATCACTAACAAAGTGAATAAACACAATGTAAAACAGCGTAACGGCCTAGAAGACTAAGAACGAAGTGTTATGATTAAAAAGGAAGTAAGACAGGGATGTAGTTTTTCGCCGCTACTGGTCAATCTACAAGTATAAATCGAATAAGCAATGACGGAAATAAAAGGTTAAAGGGGGAGATATAATTCAAGGTGAAAGGATATCGATGATATGTACGATTTGTTAATGACATTGCTATCCTGAGTGAAAGTGAAGAAGAGCTTCGAGATCCGCTGAATGGAATGAACGGTCTAATGAGTACACACTATGTGTTGAGAGTAAATCGAAGAAAGACGAAAGTAATGATAATTATCAGAAATGAGAACAACGAAAAACTTAACACCAGAATTAGGTTTCGCGAATTTAGGGAATTATGATACTTGGGCAGCACAATAACCCACGACAGACGGAACGAGGACAAAAAAAAACAGACTTGCACTTGCAGAAAGTGGATTCTTGGCGACGGGAGGTCTACTTGTATCAAATATAGACCTCAACTTGAAGAAATGTCTGAGAATGTATGTCTGGAGCACCTCATTGTATGGTAGTGAAAGATGGACTGTGGAAAAACGGGAACAGAAGAGGTTGCTAGTGCTACTTTGAGATGCAGAGGTTGGTGCAGGTTAGCTGTTCGAGGCGAGCCGAAGAAGACTTATGGCAGAAAAAAAAGACATTTACAATGCGACGTTACGGGGGGTGGGGGAGTTTTTTGGAAATTTGTGGTAAGGTCTTATGGGACCAAACTGCTGAGGTCATCGGTCTCTAAGCTCACACACTACTTAATCGAACCTATACTAACTTACGCTAAGGACGACATACACACCCGTGCCCGAGGGAGGACTCGAACCTCCAACGGGGGAAGCCGCGCGGACCGTGACAAGACGCCGCCTCAGACCGCTCGGGAATGGGTGGCGGGGGGGGGGGGGGGGGCGGGGGGGGGGGGAGGGGGCGGGGGGGGGGGAGCAAATTCGTTTAAAACAGGGTATTTGCGAAGTGACCGTGACCGGTAATGTAGAGCGAGGTGGCGCAGTGGTTAGCACACTGGACTCGCATTCGGGAGGACGACGGTTCAATCCCGCGTCCGGCCATCCTGATTTAGGTTTTCCGTGATTTCCCTAGATCACTTCGGGCAAATGCCGGGATGGTTCCTTCGAAAGGGCACGGCCGATTTCCTTCCCCATCCTTCCCTAATCCGAGCTTGTGCTCTGTCTCTAATGACCTCGTTGTCGACGGGACGTTAAACACTAATCTCCTCCTCCTCCTCCACCGGTAATGTACTGCTCCACCTCTATACCTGTCCCTCCAATGTCTGTCCGGGCGTCCGCATTAGGTTTTTCCGTTGTCTGCCTGAGGCAAATGCTGTGATGGTACCTCTCAGGAGGGCGTGGCCAGTTTCTTTACCCACCCTTTTCCCACCCGACTTCATTCAGCAATTGATATTTGTAGAATGGAGCGTGCGTAAATTTTCCCGGTAAATAGTCTGAGGGAACGAAATCTCACTCACTGGAGTCGTTGTAATTGATTCAATGAAAGGCTTTACGTACAGCCCTCATGTGCTGCAACCCGTTGCTGTATAATCGAGGACAACACTATTGCACGAGTCCTTGGACCCTTACCGAATCGTTCAGCGTAGTGCAGTACAGCTTCCACTCCAGCTCACGTTCCTGTTCCCGGACGGTTGATTGTGCAAAGCGCAGCGTTTAGCTGGCTGCGCACTGCCTATCATGTCCGTGCCTCGTGTTGACTATCACGGTGTGGCGGGCTGTACCGGGAAGTTGCGGTGTCCGGTGGCGGCCACGTGCTGTGCACCACGCTGCTATCGATACTCGCTGTTTTCGATAAGCGCAGGCCATTTCGCGCCGTCCCCGCTCCCCCAGAGTCGTAGGTATGTCACAGGACTAAATCTCCAGTAGTGAGCCAGTTAAGTGCTGGAGCTGCATCCGTGGACAGGGAGTTCGGGAAGTTCATTAGTTACATCTTCCGCATATCATTTGAAGGTTTCTTGTATCGAAATGATGTGGAAGCAGTCAGTTTACAGGATACGTATACATGATTACTATTAACATTAATGATCAAACTATTATTTTATGCCTACTCATGCAACTACACTTGAAACTTTTTTTTTTGGCTACCGGTTTCTAAGAAGAAATTCGTCCGCGATAAATGATTTCAAATTAGAGTCAAACTTGCTACGCTATCTGTCAGACATTTTATGTCATTGGACAAATGATCAAAAATTTTTATTGCTGCATATAGAACTCCACTCTGGGCCACTTACAGCTTTGACAGGGGGTAATAAAGGTCATTTTCCACTCTAGTGTTGCAGGTATAGATATCATCGTTCTTCTCAAATTGTGGTGGATTACTTAAGACATATTTCATTAGCGAAAATATGTAATGCGACGGCGCAGTTAAGACGCCTAACTGCTTGAAGAGGTACCTACATTACATCTGTGGATGAACACCAAATGATTATTGTTACTGCTCGCTTTTGCGCAATCAATACTTTCTTTCTAAGCGATGAGTGACCCAAGAAAGTTATTCCGTACGATTAACAGAGCAAAAGTAGCCGAACTTAATTCTTTGAGAAGCTCAGCAATACGTACGCCTTTTCCGGTTCAAGATTTAATCGACATGCACATTCAAAAATTGGGAGCATTCTACCCTACGTACTGATTCCTGCTCAAGTGCTACATCACTTGTTGGTTGACTCTAGTTGACACTATTTGATGTGCAGAACTGAATGTAGAGAGTTTTTTTTTCTAGATTCAGTGTCCATTTTCAGAAAACCAGGCGATAATTTTTTTTTGGAAATTATCACACGTCGTCCGAAGCTAAGACATTAAGCTACAAAACTGGCGCAATTGTCCGAAGAGAGTACGTGTTCTTGGTTTCCCGCACGCACAGTTCTGCTACGGTACGGACAAGTGGTGAATGACAGTCTAGGAGTGAAACGACGTAGCAGCTGGAAACGTGCTCCAGAAGTTGAAGAACACGGGACATTACGATTCTTGTAGGAAAGATGTCCCAATTGCACACAGACTCACTGTGAAATTCTAGCGGCATATGGACCAAACGCATTGCCGCCTCCAGCCGTAGTGAAATGGTGTCAACAGTTTGACCAAGGCTGCACAGACATCGGTCACGCTGCTCGGGAAGGACTTCCATAGATGTTGACCATAGACGACGCTGTCCAGGCAGTCGAAATGATTCGCAGCAATCTGCTAAGGTCATCAGTCCCTAAGCTTACACACTACTTAACCTAAATTATCCTAAGGACGAACCTCTTCCGGGACCAGCCTTCTGTGAAGTGAGTCATGGCATAACAACATAGTTAATGGTCGGAAAACAGCTGCACGCTAATACTCAACGTCAAATAGCTCCTTAGTAAAGCAAGCATTTTCGTTTCTTTTAGACAAGGGCAGTGACGTCTGGCGTTAAATAGTCTGCAGTGTATCTCATGATGTGAGATTACGCGACAGTGTTGGTGGTGATCCGTCCGCCGCATGGGGACTGAGTTCGGCGGCTTCCTTTGTGCTATTCGAAAGGAGAAGGCTTTGCGTCAAAGTCAGCGTGAGAGACACGACGGAATGAGATATAGCTGTCTTAAGACAGTGGACTTTCGGGAGCACTATGGTTCAAATCGCTGTCCGACCGTTCAGGTTTAGGTTTTCCGCTATTCCCCCAAATCGCTTCAAATTAATGTTGGGATGGTTCGTTTGAAAGTGCACGACCGATTTTCTTCCCCACCATTCCCAAAACTGAGATTCTTTTCCTCTCCAGTGACCACGTCGCCGACGGGACCAGCTCTTAATCAACGAGCTATGATAAAATTACACTTGATAGGATTTTATAACAAAACGAGTGGGGAATAATATGGTGTATTGGAATCCTGAATAAAACCAACGTGCTTTCAGAAAAAAAATACGTTGCGTTATTTACTGGACGCCCCTCGTAAGTAAAAAGGCCGTGACGCTGCACAAGCGGTGCTGCTCTAGAGAAAACGAACGCCACTACCAGGCAAAATATTGTTGAATGTCTAAATTAGCTGCAAACGGACTAGACACAGACGAAGTTTACGAAGATTCATAGGTATCTGTATACCCATAACTACAGACTATGCGCGGGTGATACTGAGGGAATTAGATTAGGAAATGAGACTTAAAGTAGTAACGGAGTTTTGCTATTTGGGGAGCAAAATAACTGATGATGGTCGAAGTAGAGAGGATATAAAATGTAGACTGGCAATGGCAAGGAAAGCGTTTCTGAAGAAGAAAAATTTGTTAACATCGAGTATAGATTTAAGTGTCAGGAAGTCGTTTCTCAAAGTATTTGTATGGAGTGTAGCTATGTATGGAAGTGAAACGTCGACGTTAAGTAGTTTGGACAAGAAGACAATAGAAGTTTTCGAAATGTGGTGCTACAGAAGAATGCTGAAGATTAGATGGGTAGATCACATAACTAATGAGGAGGTATTGAATAGAATTGAGGAGAAAAGAAGCTTGTGCCACAACTTGACGAGAAGAGGGGATCGGTTGGTAGGAGATGTTCTGAGGCATCAAGGGATCACAAATTTAGTATTGGAGGGCAGCGTGGAGGGTAAAAATCGTAGAGGGAGACCAAGAGATGAATACACTAAGCAGATTCAGAAGGATGTAGGCTGCGGTAGGTACTGGGAGATGAAGAAGCTTGCACAGGATAGAGTAGCATGGAGAGCTGCATCAAACCAGTCTCAGGACTGAAGACCACAACCACAACCACAACAACAACATGCGCGACAGTAAAGAACACGCGATATACGCCGTATTCTCAAAAATAGAAGCTGGTAATTAGCGAGCAAAGGTGTTAATTTGTGTGCAAAAAAAAAAAAAAAAAAAAAAAAAATTTCGTCTGGGCACAGCTGCCCGAGACTTGGTTCAGCCATGCGTTGGTAATTTTCTAATATTATGGTGATTGATTGTTTCCAGAAGAAATGAAAGGGAGTATGTAACACATGTTAATGAAATTAGAAGGAAGGTCAGCGTTGGCCGTAATATTGATGGTTCATTGACAGCAAAATCGATTTTCAATCACATAGTGATCATCTTCAGTGCTGTGGTGTACAAATTAAACTCATAGGCACTGGTGTCAAGTTATTATCAGTAACCAAAGCTAAGAAACGATCACATGTTAATGACTTTTCTCTATAGACTGAATACGTGCCCACACCGCACTACAAAAAAAGCTGTGCTCAAACACATTTACTGAAAAATTATGTCTTTTCTGAGTTCTTCTGAAGTTGGCCAAAATATAGCTTACACCAGTCACTAGTAAAAGCGAGTTCTATGATCGTGTCTAGAAGAGATAAAACTGGTACAATCCATGTCAGTCACGTTTCTTTACAGACCTAATGTGTGGCTGTTCATTTCTAACAAAGATCCTCTTTGTTGTGCTTTCTTTTTTGCTGATGTGTAGTATATACACGCCGGTGAGATGTCAGTTAATGCCCCGGACGCTATAAACGCGTCCGTCTTTAACGGCTTCCGCAGCTGCAGCAGCAGGCACCCCACAGAGAAGTGTTGGCTCCTGCTGCGACTCATTCGTTCCGTGAATCACGGCCGTCCCGGGCCGGGTCACGAACTGGAGACCTCGCAGCTGCTGGGGCGTTCCCCACGTTACCCTGGCTGACAGCTGCCGGTACCGAGGCCGGCGAGTGAGGCAGTGGCAGTAGACGAGAGTTTTGCTCTGGTTTACAATACCAGGAACACGTCACATCGCTATTCAATTGAATATTGCGCGTTTATCAAAATCTTTAGCGCGCCGGTGCGCTTTCATAGCACACAAATTATATCACTTTCATAGCACACAAATTATATCACGAAAGCCTTTAACCATCAGTAGGTCGTTCCCCGTCATTTTATTATCAAAAATTTGACCAAATACGACTCGTTTTCGATAGATCGTCAATGTGCTAGTGCTTGGAAATAGCATGCGCTGTGACGAAAGTCATGGAAGCGTGATATGTACATATAGGCCTACAGATGGCTATAGTATCGCGTACAAAAGGTATAAAAGGTCAGCCATTGAGGGAGCTATCATTTCTAGTTAAGTGATTCATGTGAAAAGGTTTCCGACGTGGTTGTGGCCACACAATGGGAATTAACAGATTTTAAACTCGGAATGGTAGTTGGAGCTAGACGCATGGGACTTACCATTTCGGAAATCACTAGAGAATTCAATATTTCGAGATCCACAGTGTCAAGACTGCTCCGAGAACACCAAAGTTAAGATGGAGGGTTGGTTGTTTTGGGGAAGGAGACCAGACAGCGTGGTCATCGGTCTCATCGGATTAGGAAAAGATGGGAAGGACGTCGCCCGTGACCTTTCAGAGGAACCATCCCGGCATTTGCCTGGAGTGATTTAGGGAAATCACGGAAAACCTAAATCAGGATGGCCGGACGCGGGATTGAACCGTCGTCCTCCCGGATACGAGTCCAGTGTCTAACCACTGCGCCACCTCGCTCGGTCCAAAGTTAAGACATTACCCCTCAGCACGGAGCATGCAGTGGCCAACGGCCATCACTTAGCGACCGAGAGCAGCAACATTTGCGTAGAGTTGTCAGTACTAGCAGACAAGCAACACCACGCGAAATAATAGCAGAAGTGAACGTGGGACGTACGACGAACGTATTCTTTAGTACAGTACAGCAAAATTTGGCGTTAATGGGCGATGGCAATAGACAACTGACGCGAGTCCCTTTGCTAACAGCACGACGCCGCGTGCAGCGCCTCTCCTGGGCTCGTGACCGTGTTAATTGGACCCTAGACAATTGGACAAGCGTCACCTGTCAGGTGAGTCCCTATTTCAGTTGGTAAGAGCTGATGGTACGATTGAACTGTGGCACAGACCCAACGAAGCCGTGGACCCAAGTTCTCAACAAGGCACTGCGCAAGCTGGTGGCGGCTCCATAATGGTGTGGGTTCTGTTTATATGGAATGGACTAGCTGCTCTGGATTTTGGCTACGTGGACACCATTTGCGCCACTCATGGACGTCATGTTCCTGAACAACGACAGAATTTTAATATATGACAATACGCCATGTCAGCGGGCCACAGTTGTTCGCGATTGGTTTGAAGAACATTGTGGACAGTTCCAGCGTACGATTTGGTCAACTGGATCGCCAGAAATGGGCCACGTTAAATTTTTATGGGACATAGAGGAGAGGTCAGTTAGTGCACAAAAGCCTGCACCGGCAATACTTTCGCAAATGTGGGCGGTTACAGAGGCAGCATGGCTGCAGAGAGTCCCCCGCAGAAATCTGCAGGGGACTTTCAACGACTTGTTGAGTCCACGTAACGTCGAGTCGCTGCACTATGCCGAGAAAAGGAGGCCCAACGTTATATTAGGTATCCCATGACTGTTGTGAACTCAGCGTCTGTTTGTAGCACGTAAGTTGTAGTGTAAACGAACAGTGATACGTAATTACTGGAAATGACGTAATACAACATGGTGTCTCCTAAGCTTTGCTTGTCACGTACAAAGCGCTCTTGCATGACAGTGGCCACGTTTCTCTTCACACTACAACAGTCTGACGTGTCTGATTCTGCAGTTCACACTTGGGAATTCCGCACAACGCGAAATTCGATAGTATGACATCACAAATGTCCGCCGGCAGAAGATGAAGACGGCATTACACCAGTTCTGCGGAAAGAGTTTTGACGGGGGCGTCGATTGTGCGGACGGATACGGCTGAGCATCGTCACGCATCGACGTCCGTGGGAGCGGAGCTTTCTACTGTAGTTTCTTCATTCCCGGAACAGTGACGGTGCTGGTGGTGGGGCGTCAGAGCGTTGCCGCAACGACTCAAAGGGCAGGCCGCGGGATCAGCCGGAAGGCGGCGACCGGCCCGGGACGGACCAGACCAGCGGATCACGACCGGCTGGCGCCGCCTGCGCGAACCGTAGCCACCGCGGGCTGCTGCCCAGTGCTGGGATGGCTGGGGTGGAGCTTTTGAAACCACCTATACTGTGCTACGTGTTACAAGCCCCAGGAACTCTTGTGACTGATTACAGCATGGAGGAGCAACCGACGGCCCGCAGAAAGAATTCGCCGGAGAGCGTGGCGTTCTCATTGCACTCCGCCCGTTACGAGATTTACGGATATTCTCCACTGTATTTGGCTTCTGTATAATACAGCCGATATACCGTGAAGAGCCAAAGAAACTGGTACATCTGCCTAATATCGTGTAGGGCCCCGTGAGCACGCAACACGGGACTCGACTAATATCTGAAGTAGTCTTCGCGGGAATTGACACCGTGAATCCTGCAGGGCTGTCCCTAAATCCTTAAAAGTACGACGAGGTTGAGATGTCGTCAGAATCAATAATAATCATATCTGGGGAGTCTGATGGCCAACGAAAGTGCTTAAAGTCAGAAGAGTGTTCCTGGAGCCATTCTTTAGCAATTCTGGACGTGTGAGGTGTCGCATTGTCCTGCTGGAATTTCCCAAGTCTGTCGGAATGCACAATGGACATCAATGGATGCAGGTGATCAGACAGGATGCTTACATACGTGTCACCTGTCAGAGTCGCATCTCGACGTATCAGGCGTCTCATATCACTCCAACTGCATCCCTCCCCCTCCCCCCTCCTTACACACACACCCACCATTACAGAGCCTCTACCAGCTTGAACAGTTCCCTGCTGATATGCAAGGTCCATGGATTTATGAGGTTAACTCTATACCCGTACACGTCCATCCACTCGATTCAATTTTAAAGGAGACTCTTCCGACCGGGCAACATGTTTCCAGTCATCAACTTTCCAGTGCCGGTGTTGATAGGCCCTGGTGAGGGGTAAAGCTTTGTGTCGTGCAGTCATCAAGGGTACACGAGTCTGCCTTCGGCCCATGTCGATGATGTCTCGTTGAATGGTTCACACGCTGACAATTGTTGATGGTCCAGCATTGAAATCTGCAGCAATCTGCGGAATGGTTGCTCTTCTGTCACGTTAAACGATTCTCTTAAGTCGTCGTTATTCCCGTTCGTGCAGGATCTTATCCCGGCCGAAGCGACGTCGGAGATTTCATGTTTTACCGGATTCCTGATATTCACGATACACCAGCGAAATGGTCGTACGGGAAAATCCCTCCTTCATCGCTACCTTGGAGATGCTGTGTACCATCGCTGGTGCGACAACTATAACACCACGTTCTAACTCACTTAAATCTGCAAGCTCCATTGTGGCAGTAGTAACTGGTCTAACAACTGCGCCAGACAACTGCTGTCTTATATAGGTGTTCGCGACAGCAGCACCGTTTCTGCCTGTTTACATATCTCTGTATTTGAATACGCATGCCTATGCTAGTTTCTTTGGCGCTTCAGTGTACGTTAAGTTCAAGCGATGTACGCTTTTAAATATTTTAAAATGAACTAAGAAATGATGGCTTACATCATCAGAAACAAACCATGTCTATACGATCAGCCTTCAGAAGTAGTTTTTGAAAAATATTTAAAAACTACTTGCTAATAGTGTGTCTGGATATTTATATACTACATCTCAAAGAACTTCCGTAGCCGAAAATCGTAAAGTTGACCCTAATTGCTTGTTGACTGGTACTGGTTATCTCATTTCAGCATTTTATTGTTGTTTTCTTTCTCATAGTAGTGAATAAGTCTTGTCCATTGTCGACGTATTAAAACATCGCAAGTTTTAATATTGAAGGTAATTTATAATGATTTAGCTGCAACCGTTTCCATTCGAGATGTTTATTTTTCCACGATGGCATTTCAAGATGCTCGGCACTCCATCTTCAGATGTTTACATGTATTTAAATGTTTTATACATTGTTTTCGTACTAACGTCGTTGCAGTTTTGCAATGGCAGTTTTTAAGACATGAATTTAAAGCTCGGTAACAAAAGAGGCAGTGTTCACAATACGTAAATAAACGTAAACATCTTCAGATAAAATGAAGGTTCTCTCAAAAACGGTAGTTGGGTGTTTTGAGACATAGTTTGTTTGCGTGGCGTGTCGGGAATAGGACACCTGTTATGCCATGCATATAGGTGCATCATCCCATGCACGTTAACGCCACGGGCGCTATAGATTTGACTTTCGGCTGTAGGTGCACTGTTGTTGGGTCACAACACGATCAGGGCCGCGAGCTTGTATTTAAGTGAATCAGGCGCTCGGGTCCCCAAAGGTTGCCCATTCCTGGAGAATATAGCCTTGAATAGAGAACTGACTTCAGAACGATGCCGTAGTCCAGCGGTTGAATTCTTCGGCGGGTAGGATGGAAGTTGTCTTCCGATCACTTCGGGAGCCACCTGTTTTTTTCACAGTTTTCTCGGACAGGATGGCGATCATTTTTTTACTCAATTAATTGGTTTTAAGATGATATTTTCCATTGTACTTTTTTCATTTCTTCGAATTAATTTGTTCGCTATTGGCGTTTTGTATTTACGTCCATGCTGTAGCAATCGTTAATTCTATTGCTCATTTTGTTGGAATTTTCTGTTATTTATAGTACTTTGTTATCATTTAAATCTTCGTCCTTATTGTTTAGTCCATCGTGTTAGATAAATTTACGGTATAATTCTTGGTGTGAAGATTACCATCTAAAAAAGTGGAGATCTTGTAAAGAAAAACAAATTTTTGATACCACTGCACAGCCAATAAGTTAATTCATCTTTTGTTTTGTATTCGATGCATTGGTATTTCCCCCGTTTATTTAAAACACGTGGACATACGTTCAAAATGAAAAAAGGCTAAAAGGAAGCAAGAAATGAGAGCAAGTAAAAAAGTTAATTGAGTGACTAAAATGACGCGGCAAAGGATTAGAAATGAAAAAGAATTAAACCAGTTAATTAAATAAAAAAACAGCGCTCGGAATCTTTTCGATAACAATATAGCGCAACATATTGCACTAGATAGGATTTCAACTCACAACTTTCACAATACCTCATAAACAACTTAGCCACTAGATTGCGATACCGCTTATGACAAGAAATTCTGAAATTGTTTTTTTAGCCTCAAACAGGGGCCCGCCAGGGTGTGATGTCTGGAACTCTAACATACAGCACTAGCAGATGGGTTCAAAATGTCGTAATTAGCTCACTGGGATCTCTTGTTGTGAGACACCTAGCAGTTTATGCGTGGCACATTGTCTTGCAATCACATCTCAGGTCGAAACTCGCTAGTTCTTACTTTCTAGACTTTTTATTTGTATTTTATATTATTACGAAATGGAAATATTAATTAATAAAAATAAATATCGAATCATAATTTATAGTAAAAATTTGTTTATTTTTTAGTTGCTAATCACATCAAAATAATCAAAATTTTGCACGGAAATACAAAATGCCTTACTGTCAAATGAGAGGCTGATTTATATCAGTAGTACAGTTCAGTCTGTAAAAATAAAAAAAGTCATATTTTATGTATTTGGTGTTTCGAAATTTTGTACCAAGTTTCATTATTTTTTTAGAATTTCGTGGTAAATGTTCAGGAAATAGAGGTCCGTGCACTGGCCTGCAAGGACTGCATGTATGAATAAAAGCGAAGAGGGCCAGTGAGTAAGGTCTCTATGTTAGTCAGTCGTCTGGTTTTCACCTGGCACCGCCACACGCCACGAAATCCGTCGTGTCCCACAATGCGGGCCGTCGGAGGCGCCCACTTTCACCGACGTATCGGGCAGTGCACTGCAAGTACCCAGCGCCTGTTTTGCTAGGTCGCTGGTGACATTTGGACGCTACTGTTTTGTTCACGACAAAGTCCTGTGGTACTATACTGAAGATATTGTGTAGGGCCCCAGAGAGGACGCAGAAGTGTCGCAACACGACTTGGCGTGGACTCGAACAATGTCTGAAATGTCTCAAGTAGTGCTGGAGGGAATTAACACCATGAATCCTGCAGGATTCTCCATCAGTCCGTAAGAGTACGAGAGGGTGGAGATCTCTTCTGAATAGCACGTTGGTAGACATCCCAGATATGCTCAAAAATGTTTGTATGGGGAGTTCGGTGCTCCTGGAGCCACTCTGTAGCAATTCTGGAATGTGGGGTGTCGCATTGTCTTGCTGGAATTGCCCAAGTGAGTCAGAATTCACAATGGACATGAATGGATGCACGTGATCAGACACGATGCTTACATACGTGTCACCTGTCAGAGTAGTATCTAAATGTATCAGGGCCCCCTATCACTCCAACTGCACTCACCCCTCACCATTACAGAGCCTCCACCAGCTTGATCAGTCCCTTGGTGATACGCAGGGTCCATGGAGTCATGAGGCTGTCTCCATACCCGTACACGTCCATCCACTCGATACAATTTGAAACGAGACTCGTCTGACCAGGCAACATGTCTCCAGTAATCAAGACTCCAATGCCGGTGCTGAGGGGCCCAGGCGATGGGTAAAGCTTTCTGTCGTATAGGAGAGGGCCTTCGGCTCCAAAAGCCCATATCGATAACGTTTCGTTGAATGGTTCGCACGCTGACACTTGGTGATGGCCCAGCAGTGAAATCTGCAGCAATTTGCGGAAGGTTGACACTTCTGCCACATTGAAAGAGTTTCTTCAGCTGTCGTTGGTCCCGTTCTTGCAGAATCTTTTTCCGGCCGCAGCGACGTCGGAGATTTGATGTTTTACCGGATTCCTAATATTCACGGTACACTCGTGAAATGGTGGAACGGGAAAAGCCCCACTTCATCGCTAACTCGGAGATGCTGTGTGCCATCGCTCGTTCGCCGACTATAATACCACGTTCAAACTCACTTAAGTCTTCATAACCTGCCGTTGTAGCAGCAGTAACCGACCTAACAACCGCGCTAGACACTTGTCTTATACAGGCGTTGCCGACCGCAGTACAGTATTCTGCCTGTTTACAGATATCTGTATTTGAATAGGCATACCTATACCAGTTTCTTTGACGCTTCTTCGTAATACTCAGTCACTGCCCGATGTTACGTCCGTTCGAAGCGTTACGTCTGCTTTCGATTCTTTGGGTATCAGAACGTCGTGCTGTGCGAAATAATCCAAGAGAAACGAGATTCTTGTATGGTATCCCGAATCACTTCGTACGTCGCTGGCGCGGAGAAATTCAGGCAATTCTGGACGGAGCCTGTTCTCTCGCAACGCTCCACTGTCCCTCATGACTGAAATAGACGAATTGTAAGCTTAATCATGCAAATCTTGTAATTTAATAAAGTTACACGAACTGCTAAATACATTTTTTACCTTCTGCGACAATTTATTCGAACACAAATCGAATTAAAAATTATCCGTACAGAATCGAAATAGTGGGGAGGTAATGGTTTGAGGGGATACTTTTGTCCAGACACGTACCATTTGCACGCTGCAGGAAAAATAAAATTACAAAAGAGTCTCGTCTACTCTCATACATCTGCCGAGTGTTAACAGAAACTTAAAGTAACGATAGAGTCTCCCTGTAACATCTACTGTGCACTGTGAATTTTATGGGTGATGTTGACTGTGTGTCTGTTTCTGCGTTAGAGGCCTGTAAGAAACCTCAAGTAAACCATTTTCCAAACACGGCATTAACTGCACAGGGTTACTCGAAAGTACCTCCAGTGTAGACGACAGTGCCAGAACTACAAGCAAATAGGTAAGTGATACACGTCAACAGGCAGAACATTTTTCCGATTTTCAATTCGCAATACGCATTGTGCGCTGCATTTGCACTAGCGGGTAGGCGTGTCTGAACATTTATTTAAGTTATCAGCTCCGAACTGTTGCCACGAATTTTTCGCGCACTCAGATAGGCAACCCAATGAGTAAATTTAAACAGCCGTCTGCTGTTGCGCGCTCCCAGACAGTTCATGTCAGCGATTTCAATGGATTGCACACATCTATTGACGTTCTCCGCGTTGCGAACGGTGACTCTGTTGAGCCGCCCGCATCTCGTGGTCGTGCGGTAGCATTCTCGCTTCCCACGCCCGGGTTCCCGGGTTCGATTCCCGGCGGGGTCAGGGATTTTCTCTGCCTCGTGATGGCTGGGTGTTGTGTGCTGTCCTTAGGTTAGTTAGGTTTAGGTAGTTCTAAGTTCTAGGGGACTGATGACCATAGATGTTAAGTCCCATAGTGCTCAGAGCCATTTTTTGACTCTGTTGAGCACCTGTAATGTGAGTTAAAAACTTGGCTATATGCTCTGTCCTCTGTTGTGTGTGTATCCTTCTGAAACTCCGGAGGTTCGTATGAACAACCTTACACAGAAAGACCTCACCATTAATTAAAAATTACGTGTGTGTGCGTGTGCGTGTGTGTGCATATGTGTACGCGTGCGCTGTTACGAGCGCGCACGCGCGTTTTGTTTGTTTGTATTATACATTATAAGCCAAAACATTGTGGCCACTGCCCACCGTGACGTCGGATGCCGCCTGGTGGCGTTGCGGGCACTTGACGCCGTAACAAAAGTATTTAAGCGAGGCAGAGACGGAAGGGTGGTCACTCTAACGAAGACAAGGGCTGCAAATGGGGAAATTTATTGAGATAAGCGACTTTGATAAAGGGCAGATTATTATTACGTAGAGCCTGTGGATATCTCGAAAACGGCGAAGCTGGTCGAATGTTCACGTGCTACTGTCGTGAGCATCTGCGGAAATAGCTAGGACAGCGAAACTACAACTAGGCGCTAAATGGTTGGACGTACAAGACTCGTCACAAAATGTGGGGTTCGGAGGCTTGTCTGCTGTGCAAAGAAGGGTGAGTGGTGGTGGTCTGTGGCATCTCCGCCGAAAGAACATAATGATGGTGCAAGCACAAGTGTTTCGGAGCACACCGTTCATTGTACTTTGTTAAGCAGGGAACCCCGCAACGGACCTCCTGTACATGTTCATATGTTGACCCAACAAGATCGTCAGTAACGACTGCAGTGGGCACGGGACGATCGGGATTCGACCGTCGATCAATGGAAATGTGTCGGCTCCTCGGGTGACTCACATTTGTAGTACACTCGGTCGATGGTCGTCTCCACAAACGCTGTTATCGAGGTGAACAGCGGCTCGAAACGTGCAGCGCGGCACGTACGCAGGCTGGTGGGAGAAGCATTATGCTGCGGGAGACATTCTCCTGTGCTTGCGTGGTACCTGTGGTGGTAGTACTCGAAGTCAAGCTGGCAACTACGAGCCACCTGCATCCCTTCATGCTTGATGTCTTTTCCAACGACGATGTCATCTTTCAGTAATATAATTGTCCGTGTCTCGGAGCCAGAACCGAGCTACTGTGGTTTGATGAGCTTCATAGTGAACTCGCCATATTTACGTGATGTAAATCCTACGGAATCCATCTGGGTCGCCATCGAGCGCCATCACTACGTACGCAAATCGGCGTCCCGTTATTTACGCGAATTACGTGTACCTGTGCGTAGACGTCTAATGCCACATATCTCCCACAAACCTACCAACAAACTGTTGGATTCTTGATATGCAGAATCAGTGATGTTATTTTGTTCCAAAGACGGACAAACAAGCTATTAACCAGGTGGTCATAATGTTTCGACCCACCAGTGTATATGCAATGTGACATACGCAAGACGAACGGTTTTGAATTGCGCATCGCTGATAGCACGGTGGTGGGGGTAGTTCTTCTCCACACAAGACCTGCTTCAGTCTTGTGGGACTAGCAACATCGTTTGTTCGTTAACGAAAGTTTCATTAGGAGTGGAGAGCCTGTTACAGCTACGCAACGAATGTTTCCTGTACAATTCAGTCTCAGTCGACACAGGTTTTTTCCGAGTCGGAGCACAATCCTAAGATGGGTGAAACCTTGAGTGCGTAAGATGCGTACAGGCCCGAGACGCAGTGTAACGACGCCGGAAAATGTTGCAAGAGTGAGGGAAGCGATAGTCACTAACCCAGGACGGTTAACTAGACGTCATTATAGTGAGCCAGCAGTCAGTCGTGAAGCGGTTAAGATGAATTTTCCGCTGTATGCGAGGACTTTGCTTGCAGAATAAAAGTGATTTTGAGTGGTAACGTGATTTTATTGATGAGGGATGACGTTCATTTGCATTTAAATGGGATCTTTAGTAAACAAAACCTCTCTTACTGGGTTTCTGAGCATGCACATCTTATTCACCAGCGTGCTTTAGACTCTGTAAAAGTGGCAGTCTACTGTGCTCTTGGCTCCTTCGGTATTATTGGACTTCTTTTTTTCACTCTTAATTCGACTCGACCACTTCTTCGACGCATCTTTCTGGACAGATTATCTCCCGTTTTGCCAAAGGCCTTGGCGTCCCAGATCTCGAAAATTATCAGTGTATTAATTACATTAAGAGCCGTGTCTATAACCACAAACCGCGAAACCTGGACCATCTGAAGAATGCAACCATTCACGAAATTGCTGCTATCCCAGCAGAGATTTTGGTATGTGCGATGGGGAATTTGGAGAACAGAACTGAATCGTGCGTTCGAAGTTATGGACATCACCTCGACGACATTATTTTGCACAAATAAGTCTGGGTTACATTAAATGGAAAGAAATGAGCTTTGATTAAATGCCACTAAACATATATTAGTTGTAAAATTGACCGAGTATTCTTTATTTTAAAATCATCCGTCTTCTTCGTGTCACCCTGTATATTACAGCAGAGGAGACAGAATAAGACAGTAGCCCATACATCGCAAACATCACACATAACTAGAATAATATACGAGAAAACAAATATACAGACAAAATCGGACTATCGTATGGACTAACCAAGTCAGCCAATTCAAATCTATTTTATCGGTACTGCCTCGCATTAGGGATTAGTGAGATTCAGAACTACTTAGCGTCATCCAGGTTAGGTTTTTAGGTTTTCCGAAATCGACCAAGTTCAATGCTGGAATAGTTCTATTGGAGATGATACATTCCGTTCATTTCTCCAGCCGAACGCGACGTCAAAGCTTAGTCTTCATTCCTTCTTTTTTTTTCCTTCTCTAAGGCCTTCTAGCGACCACGTTCAATTTTCAATTCTTAATCCTTTGTTATCTTTCCTCTTCGTACAGTTTTCCATTATTGTTTCACTCTTTTTCCCGTCTTCAGACCAGTTTCGCCTTTATTTTCTTGAAAATCTTAAAAAATATTATAACTTACGCTGCTTAGGTGTATTTTAGTTGACGACAGTCAGTTAACAGTTTTTGGTGGGTTACAGTTTGGCAGCAGTAACATTTCACAACCTGTCCCATAACTAGTCATCACTGGTTTTTCCTCAACCATATTTTCGCTTTCAAGGGTTTTTACACCTAATGCACATTTTTAGCTATATCCAAATGAACTAAGGAGCTATTTTAAAAACAGTCGCAGACTGCACAATGTTGCACGCGGTTCGCCCGGATAGGGCATCATAAAGTTATGTTAAAAAATCAAAAATTGTGGTGGCCTATTCGGGTGGAACGCGTCATTCTCGATTTAGTAAAGAACACTACGCAACCTACGGCTCTTTTAAGTAGTAGCAATTAGAACGTTGCTGTACCACCACGTCAAGGTGGAATGGAATAATTTTTATGAACTAAGAAGTGTCTCCTCTCGACCGCCCATGCAGTCTGCCTATTAGTTATTACCATTACGTTTTTTCCGTTACAAACACTTCGGAGTAAAAATCGTTTTACAAAGAATGATAATGTTTTCAACATTAATGATAAAAGCTGTTATAAAAGTAACAAACGAACATAAATTACATTTATAATTATGTTAATCCGTTGCCCAGTCAGTGCGAAACGTCGGATAGCACGATACTCAGTCGGTTTGTAAAATCCGACCTACTGGGGCTTCGTGGAAATCCGAACGTGATGGCTTGACTTGCCTAGCTAGCGCAGCGTTGTGAATCACCAGGTGTTTGCCAACGGACCATTCCGCTGTAAGAGCTGCAGTAAACGACGTTTACTCTTGGGCAGCTGAGCTGAGAATGACTCAGTTCTCGCATCACAGTTCAGGCATGCGTATGGCCTTTAGTGAGCGGATGTACAAATTGCGACAAGCCCTCGGCAACACTTAGGCGCCGCTTCCTCCTGGTGATTGATAAGATCCAGCCAGTATTGGATGCGTGATGTGCTTCATTACCAGTCAGCGCCGCCAGACGATCTCATTGCCGAGTGGGGGTGATATATTCATGCCTGCAGTTGGCAGCTTATTGCGGTTAACGGACGTAAAGCCACGCTGGACATCGTAAACCGCTGGCGAAGCGATTGGCCGGCCGCCAGACCGATATCCGACGGACCATCTCTGCTTCACGGCGTTTTAATGGCAGCTTTATGGAGCACAGGTTAGATTTACGGCGCGCCCTTTGCCGCTTGGTTCGCTGCTCCCGACTCGAGCGTGTTCTGTCCTAGAGCAGCACAGGTAAATATTTCCCCGACACCTTATCCTGGAAGAGACTGCTGGCCTGTGAAGCTGCTATTACACGACACAGCTATCTTATACAAGTGTGCACCAGCGCCCCATGCGTACAAGTCTGGAACCGCCAACTTCTCCGCTAGCCCTGTTACACGATACACCTGTTCCGAGGTGCTTATTCGGAACTGCAGTCTTGTTTACGTATTCAAGTGTGAAAGCTGATATTTTTGTAAAGCTGCTTCTTTCTCATACTGAACTTCTGAGACGTCTAGTTTCGTATTTATTAAGCAATTATTGTTATATCATGCAGCTAGAATGAAATTACATTACGATTATATGGAATTAGGGACTAATGCGTTTGTTTTATGTCACGCTGATAGTAGCAAATGATTATCTATGTGTACGTTTCACAGAATTTTAGACATGGGGAATTAAATTATCCGACAGCTTTTGCCGTAACATTGTCAACCTTAGTCGTTAGGAGAATGGCAGGACGACGACGTAACGCCGGGAGAAGAAATTGGATTCGACGCTGGCTGGGGAGAAGGGATAAGGGCGTGGCCACATGGCCCCTGTTAATGGAGGAGTTGAGGCCCGAAAATGAACAGGAATTTAGGAACTTCCTCGGAATGAATGTGCCTTGTTGTGACAAGCTGCTGTCAATCGTACATGACGGGATTCGCGCAAGTGACACGGTAATAAGGTAAGCTGTTTCACAATAGTGCGACCGCAAAGATTCAAAACTGCTTTTACGGTCCTCACTGGACCGACCGCCGCAACTCCTCCGACTCTTGTCGCTAGTCTCTCAACACTGTCCTTATTGGCGTGCTTAAATAATACAAGAGGTGCAATCAAATCAAAAAAGTGCGGTACTTTCACCAATTAAGGTGATACGTACAAATATCGAAAGTAAAATTACATCCACGTTTACGTAAAAGATACACTCTCAGAATGGCTCCGAGCACTATGCGACTTAACTTCTGAGGTCATCAGTCGCCTAGAACTTAGAACTAATTAAACCTAACTAACCTAAGGACATCACACACATCCATGCCCGAGGCAGGATCCGAATCTGCGACCGTAGGATACAATCTCAGAATCTAATACTTGTAGACGTACCTTATTATGATACAACGTATCTGAAGGATCATGCAGACACCTTTCCTTGCTGTATGCCTCAGTAAGCACGCTTACAGTTTCTTTGTTCCGTTCTATTTCTATGATAAGAAGCTGTCATTAGGTATACAACTTTTCTCAACGGCTGTACAAAGAAAAAATTTTCATTTGTTTTATTACTGTATTTATAAAAAATGACTCACTAAAAAATGTGTGGACCATTTCGCGCAATAGCGAAAAGAGTCCTCAAGAGCTCACATATTGTTCGTCTGCTGATCACAAGTGAAAACGATTACAGGCAGAGATGCCTCTCGAATTGCTGCCTTCTGCACATGCGCGCCTGCACCTCTTCCACTGTGCATGCGCAGGTGCACGGCAGAATAGAAATGTTCTTCGAGACACAAGGGAATTAAAGACAGTAGCTGTCAGAAGGCACTGATATCAATGGAACAAGTTGAAAATTTGTGGCAGACCGGGATTCTAACCTGGATCTCCTGCTTGCTGGGCTGACGCACTGAGCACTACACCATCCTGACACAGTGGCCACCACAGCTACACAGACTGCCCTAGTATGCATCCCATGAGACTCAACGTATACCGGGCACTGATAACCTCGCTGTTGCGCGCCCTAAAACACTAATCATCATCATCATCATCATCATCATCAACGTATACCACACAGTGCTGATGTAGCGCCTCTGCTCATTAGCCTCATTACTTGCAGCATCCCACCAATTCGAGCTTAGTGTGCGTCTGCACTGAAGGAACCATAGGTTCAAGAACGGACACCACATGTATTGAACTGTAACTGTTCCTCTTTCCTCCTGCCGGATAAACCGTCTGAACCCCCCTGGCTAGCTAGAATCTGTGAACCATGACTAATTCATAGTACTGCACTGCTATCAGTGACAGTAGCTAGTTTCTGGCTCATCTAATGGATGAACACCGCGGCACCCGGCTTTGACTGACTGATAGTAATTCATTAATAACTGTGGCAGCTGGCCGAGTGAAGCTAGACGGCCGCTCGGATAGGTGGTCGGTGGACGAATGGTCGTCTGCGAACTACGAGTATTTATCTGACTTCACTTGCAAGCAGCCGAAAGGGAGCGTGGCTGAGGGAGGGTGTCGTCGTTGAGTGACTGAAGGAGGATACAAGATGACGTAGGCAAAATTTCTAGTTGCTGTGAAGAATGGCAGCTAGCTCTAAATGTAGAAAAATATAGGTTAATGCAAGTGAGTAGGAAAAACAATCCCTTAATGTTCGAATACAGCGTTAGTAGCGTACTTCTTGACACAGTTACGTCTATTAAATATCTAGGCGTAACGCTGCAAAGCGATGTGAAAGGGAAGCGGTCACATGGAAGGATTGTAGTATGGGAAGGCGAATGGTCGACTTCGGTTTGTTGGAAGAGTTTTAGGAAATTGATGTTATAATCTGTATAGGACGCCACATACAGAACACTAGTGCGACCCATTCTTGAGTTCTGCTCGAGTGTTTGGGATCCCCACCAGGTCGGACTAAAGGAAGGCATCGAAGCAACTCAAGAGGCGTGCTGCCAGATTTGCGAACGGTAACTTTGATCAATGCGCAAGTTTTACACAGATGTTTCGGGAAGTGAATGCGAACCCCCCGAAGGGAAGGCGGCGTTCTTTTAGAGGAGCACTACTGAGAAAGTTTAAGAGAGCCGACATTTTTGCTGACTGCAGAGCGATTCTACTGATGACAATGTACATTCCGCGTAAGGATAACAAAGATAAGAGAAATTTGGACTCTCATGGAGGCGTATAGGCGGTCTTTTTCTCCCTCGCTCTACTCGAGAGTGGAACGGGAAAGGAATTGACTAGTAGTGGTAGAAGGTACCCTCCGCCACTGACCATACGATCCCTTCCGGAGTATTTATGCAGAAGTAGGTGTAGGTTGTCCGGTCCCTCGCTGGCGTCAGTTATTACTATTAGCGGATGCAAAGGGCTATTTACAAGTCTTGTGGCGGAAGCATAACGTAGTTCCCGTTATGTGCACTCACTCTGGCGATTAACCGTGATAATGTGGCCTGTGTCGTGTGGCGGCCTCAGTGGCTATTACTGAGAACCGTATCAGGCAGACAACGCATTGCTGTGTTTCAAAACGACTGTGGCTGACCTGGACATCTGTAGCAAAGGCATCCAGCAGTATGTTTATCAATTCACAAAGTGCAACGGTAATGCCAACTGTTTCTCTGAATTCAGTTTACTTCACAGCGTACTTGGAAGCTGTTAAATCATTAATAGGTTTCTGGAACCTATTACCTGGCAGGAACTGTCAGGTTGCTACGTATTGCTCGTAATCCATAATGAAACGCTCTGCAGCATTTGAGTCATTAATGGGTTGGGAGACTGCTCCATGCTTTTTAAAGCGTAGGCTATTGTGAACGAAGTGATTTTGAATAGGATGAAGGATAACAAGTAGTATTGAACTGATAAAGAACTTATTTAATTGAGGAGGCGTACTTTTCATTTTTATGAGATGAAAAGCTGTACATACGAGTAAATGCTGATCTACTTACGGAATTAAAGAAATCGAACTGCGAGCAATCCTATATCCTGCCCAGCTAATTTGTAAAATACTGTAGCCACTATCACTTTTACTGGCAAAGGCTCTCGGGCACAGTCGATGACTGGTGACAAAATATTCACTGATTCTCTGCACGTGTTTAGGGTTGCATATGTTTCTCGTTGGGGTGTTTTCTGTCTATTCCAAGTCTCCAAAATGTTGGAGTGTAATAATGTTACACCACTACCACTTTCCTCAACGCGTCTGACCTAGATGCGTGTAACGACACAGTTCTACGTGCACTAATCTGCGTGGATAACATTTTTAAACATATATTGTTTATCATTCTCCCCATTCTCCTTTCACAGTTTGCTGACGTCCCTAAGTAAATTGTACTCTACCGAGTGATATATTCACTCTGCAGCGGAGTGTGCTCTGATATGAAACTTCCTGGTAGATTAAAACTGTGTGCTGGACCGAGGCTCGAACTCGGGACAGAGGTTCGCAGAAGAGCTTCTGTGAAGTTTGGAAGGTCGGAGACGAGGTACTGGCAGAATTGAAGCTGTGAGGACAGGTAGCAAGTCGTGTTTGGGTAGCTCAGTCGGTAGTGCACTTGCCCGCGAAAGGCAAAGGTACCGAGTTCGAGTCTCAGTCTGGCACACATTTTTAATCTGCCAGGAGGTTTCAGACTGTGCTCTCTCTGTATTAAAAATATTCCGATGATACTGATGACCTCACTTCATCGTACAGACTTAGCCGAAACACCTGAATTTCGGACACAATTCGTGTGAAACAACTGACGCTCGGAAAAGCGATTTTTTATTGGGCTGTAAAAAATCTTCCCACATCTAGCATGCAATTGTGACCGCAAATTATTATTATTATTATTATTATTATTATTATTATTATTATTATTACCACTATTTGCGAGTAAGCCCATTAAGACTTCGCAGAGTACTTTTTTTGCTGCCCATATTTCTTTCATTCTCTTCCTATGGGCTTCCTTTTTTTCTCTGCAGATCATGTTCTTCCGCTCTTCTTTGGTTTTTCCTCTTGGTCAGCTTTCCATCTACGAATTTTGCACGAAGAATATATGGTTTTGCACATGTTCTATTGCAGTTCCTACTAATTTCAGATTATTTTTGTTATTGCCAATCCATTTCATCTAGTCCTTTTTGGCATTAATACTGTTGACAAAGAATTCGACTTTGCAAAAGACGGTGTGTCCGTAGATTCTTAACTTGCGATTTCTAACGTCACTGTGGTAATTTGTCAATTGTTTGGTTTCCTGTTTGTCTCTAAGCCTGCATCGTTCTTGTTCAAGTTTTAGGCCTAGGAATTTTTCGAGATTTCTTTCTCAGTGTTTCCAATTTCTGGTGTCCTGTTCAGAACTAGTGTTTCTGTCCCATAGGGCACTCTAGTTTAATTACTGTGTTTCAATGTCTTAATTCTGTGTGCTTGGAGATACATTTCGTGTTGTGTACATTTTGTATAAGTCGGTGTGCAGTTTCCATCTTTTGGCATCTAAGTTCGTTTGTTTTTATCTCGATTCCTTTTTCTTGAACGGATTTTCCAAGATATGTAAATTGTGGAGCTAATTTTGCGATATTTCGTGGCTTTGAATTTTGTTACTTACTTTTTGCAGGTCATGTATTCTGTCTCTTCAAACGATTCCTGGGGACAGACTTTTCCAGTAGTTTACTTTAAGAATTCAATCAGCTTTTGGGCCGATGACACGTAGCGAGTTAAGATTGCTGCAAATTCATGTATTCGTATTTGTGGTGCTTCTCTAGGAAATTAGAATACGCAGTGGAACAAACCGTCAGTCGCAGACAGTTGACTTAACATTAATAAACTCGATTACTTTACCTTCTGCTGTTTGAAGTTATCATGTCACCTCAACTTCTCCGATCTGCTTCTTTATTTTCTTCTCCTTTGGCAACTTGCATCGTACTTCATTAATTTGTAGTTTCGTAAAGTGAAGATCCACCGACTGAGTAGAGGTACTCTAGCAAACAGTCCTGGGGTCGGTTGTGGACAGCACGCTCAAATAGTGGACTAAGAACTTGCAGATAACATATGGAGGGTGTGAATAAGGTACTGCCAAATAGAGAGGCTAAAATACTCACGAAACACGTTAAGATGAATTTCAAGGGTCTTGAAGAAAAAAATGGTTCAAATGGCTCTGAGCACTATGGGACTCAACATCTTAGGTCATAAGTCCCCTAGAACTTAGAACTACTTAAACCTAACTAACCTAAGGACATCACACACACCCATGGCCGAGGCAGGATTCGAACCTGCGGCCGTAGCAGTCCCACGGTTCCGGACTGCAGCGCCAGAACCGCACGGCCACCGCGGCCGGCGGTCTTGAAGAAAACAGACCTTGTTCTCCCTTCGTGAAACACACGGTCAAATAACGCAAGTCCTTCACAGATTTTGGATGAATTTACAGAGAGTGAGAAATGGACACAAATCATGTAAACGTTCATCAGAGGCATTGTATTTACTTCCTCCACAATCTAACAGGCTTCAGCTGAACGTACAACTTCCATGTTACATACGACAATTGCCTCCACACTATTTCCCGAAACACTGCAATTTATTCAGCGTAAGTGCTGTGTAAAATTTTTGCGCCCACTGTTTACTGCTCATTGCTCGCCTTTTTTTAGATGAGGTGAAACAGTTTTTTGACCCGGATTTCCGTCTGCCATAATGTAACCTTGTGAAATGAAACCCGAATGACATTTAGGCCTGCGAACCAGAGAACAATGATGCATGCAACCCATGTTCCGGCTCGAAGTGTATAGATTACCATTCGTAATTTACGTCTGCTGTTCCCAGAAGGAACAGCACAGTACGATAACAATATCGTCGGTCCGCCGGTAATGTGTGCTGACGTACTGTCAGTATACGTCACCTTGGACTTATATTATGCTTCGCGGATAAATTTAACCACAAATTTAGATTAAAAAAGTGTATGGATTATGTATTTCTTGCCATGGACAAAAATAAGTGGCTGTTCATTGGTATTGGTTACAGTTTGTGATGACCGCTCTATCTTCGATGTGATTCATTGATTCATTTATTTTCTATGCGCTAGAGTGCATTGCAAATAATGTCAAACAGTACAGTCAAATCCCGCCAGTTTGCTGTCAGGTGCCTCATAATGAAGTTCTTGAATTTTTCAAGTAGGCGCATTTTAGGAAACGAGCAGAAAGGTGCACTTACGAGGCCATTTGTAGTTAAGGGAGATAATTGTTCATGATTGAAAACGTGAGGTCTCTGGGAAATATGAAACCATTGGCGTAGTCTGAAAACACCGTCTGGGTCATGTACTGTGTGTTTCTTTTTTATCTGGAAAACAGAAAGCGTGGGGATTTGTAACTAGTACTGTGCAGTACATATTTTATGTATGAAGGCGATATAAAGAAACAGCTTTGCCCACATTCTGAGTATCGAGAAGAATGCTCATTTCTTCTTCCATTTTTCATGTTGCAGGTAATACAAATATCACCAGTTTTGTTAATTTATTCGGCTCTCAATCGTTGACATTAGAAAGTTACAATAGCGATGAAATTTGCCTTCGAGTGCTTTGACACAAAATTCTGACTATTGTCGTAGAGCAACAGGCATTTTGAGGAATACAGGAACGTGTCTATGTTATCCATTTTCACTGCAGAATGTGTGAAGCAAATACCTTATATTGATGGCACACCCCAACATTTATGAAACCACAGCATTTCCTTCGTTACCAGCATTGAAGCTGCTGGTCTACTCTTAGTCATTTTCAGTATCGCATGTGTCATCTTCTTCTTTAAATCTATCGCCTAGATTCAGACAGAAGACGTGGTACTCCAGGGCTGTGTAAGGAAGTAGGTTATTGGGGCTCTGTAGCTCTTGCTGCCGCTGCCCACCTCATATGCCGTTCAGTAGCATCGTCAATTTGTCTTTCACTTGCATTCAGGCTACCAGTTCTAAATTGATTAGAGTTTTGGAAATGTATTTTTTTGGAATATGAAAAATTGAAACCTTAATTAAAAAATTCCCTGTAGGCTGTTTCTTTAATGGGTTGCATTTCACGTTCCCAGCAAAAATTTAAATACGAATCATATGAAGCGATACGCTGAATTACTCTCCCTCGTATTGTACTACACGGAAATTTTAACCAAAAACTAAGAAAATACAAATGTTCAACGTACAGCTGAGATTTTACTTTCTTTTATCGTCTGCAAAGTTACTGTAAATACAGAACACCAGATCGCAATAGATGACGTTCAGCGTTCAGTGGACATGATCCGTATTTTCCCTAAGAGATCTTTATGTCGGCTGTAAGAATAATGCCTAACTAAAAAGTTATAGTTGGACATGATTCACTTTTTTTACTCAAGCGACCGAACGTGCACTAAGACGAAACCGGCTATCGAAACGAAAAAAAGGATTCTTGAGGGTTCTGTCGTTGCAACTACAAAAATTCGTTCTTTGTTTTTTTTTCACCAGACGCGTTTCGCTTTATTGAGATACAGCATCATCAGTGGTCTGTAGTTAAGTTACGTACATTTTTATTTGCTTTAAGACTGAAAACAGCTCGTTAACAGTAGGTTGGTGATTTTCGCTTGATTTCTCACTTACATCGGGAAATACCGTCTGCTAGCACATCGTTGATGTTTTTCTGTTTTAGACACTGATAGTTATGGTCTAATTTTTAGTTGTCCTAGAGAATTATGCATTTCTTATGTTCTTCACAGTACGATTTTCGCACACCACTGTTTTATGTTTATTTTTATGCTTCCAAGTATGTGTTGTGGTTTGTGTTTTGTAGCGTTACCAACATAACCTTGACACTAGTTTGTCTTTGACCTAGAATGTTTCTTTTTGTTCATTACATTATTGTATGTGTGTAATTCTCTTTAATTATGTTGCCGTGTATTTATATACTGTGCAAGAGTAGGGAAGGAGTAGTGATGGAATTTCTCTTTTTTTGGATGGGGGAGGGAGAAACCAGGATGAGTGGACGTAAGTGTACAGTAGTGAGAGTTAGAGGAGAAGGTGAGGAGCAAGAAGTGAAATGAAATTGGGAGGGGAGTACGGGCTGAGTGGGAGTGGGTGAAGGATGGAAAAGGCTCTTTTCTTTTTCATGTAATTTCATCAAGTACTTTATATAGAGTCTGGTTTCCAATATTTATTTGGTCATTGAGCAACTGTTTATTTTGTGTTAATGTTTTATGCATGTGGATATTTTCTTGGAAAGGGAGGAGGTGTGTATCTTTACTGATTCTTATAATACTCACATCTTTTTCGATATTGCATGGTCTGTGGTGGTCTGGTTTTACATGATCTGCATATGTTGAATGGTTTGTATCGTATTTAAATGCTCTGACGTGTTCTTTATATCTTGTCGAAAGTCCTGCCAGTCATTCTGGTATATATCCTTTCACAGTCTCTGCAACTGAATTGATACATGCCAGATTGTTGGTATCTGTCTGGTTTTGATTTCAGTTTTGGGATGTGCTTTGGAATTGAGCTTTTTGTTTTGTAAGCAGTGTTTATGATTTGGTTTTTGAATGTGTTGCCTGTTTCTTACCTACACATAAAATAGGTAACATATTGAGTTGTTTGTTTTGGAAGCAATGTTTATGCCTTGTTTTTTGAATGTGTTACCTATTTGTTACCTACAAATATAATAGGTAACATATTCAAAAAACAAGGTATGAAGCGTTTACACAAAAACAACCGTTCCTCAAAGACCAAATAGTGGAAACGAAAGTCTATATAAAATACTTGATGAAATTACATGAAAAAGAAAAGAGCCTTTTTCATCCTTCGCCCCTCCCACCCAGCTCGCACCCCCCCCCCCCCACCCCCCCGGTTTCCCAATTTCATTTTAAATCTTGCTCCTCTCCTTCTCCTCTAACTCACAATCGATCACACTACTATATACTTACGTCCGCTCATCATGATTTCTCCCTCCCCCACCTAAAAAAAAAGAGAGAGAGGAAGAACTGCATCACTGTTCATTCCCCACTCTTACACAGTATATATATCAACATAATTAGTAGAATTACACACATACAATAATCTAATAAAAGAAAACAATATTTATGTCACAGACGAACTTGTAGCAAGGTTATGTTGGCAACACCAAAAACACAAACCACAACACATACTAGGAAGTATAAAAACAAACAGAAACAGTGGTGTGGGGAAAAGCGTCGTGTGGAAAACATGAGGAATGCATAGTGCTGCATAACAATTAAAAATTTGACCACAACTATCAGTGTCTAACTCAGAAAAAGATCAACGGCGTGCCAGCAGACGGCATTTCCCGATGTAAGCGGGAAGTCAAGCGAAAACCACCGTAAGTACAAATCAACATATTGCTAACGAACTGTTTTCAATCCTAAAGCAAATCAAGAGGTAAGTAACTTAATTACAGACCACTGATGATGCTTTACCTCTATAAAGCGAAACGCGTCTGGTAGAAAAAAGAAACACATTTTTGTAGTTGCAACTACAGAACAAAAGTACCCTCAAGAATTGTAAAGCAACTACGGACAATATGGCCACACAAATAAAGGAAAAGGATGATGACGTTAGTAGACGGTTTGTTTTGTGAAAGACATAATCGGTAACTTGAAGTTTCTTTTCGTTATCCTGCGGTTATATTAGAGGGGAATATATAAAAAAAAATCGCATTTTTTCCCGATGAGCATATTTAAGTAGACCTATCCTCATGTTCCAGAGAAGAGATCGCTGTTTGAATAAACCTTTGAGGTAGCTATTGGCAGCGCATTTAGCGAGTGTGGTGGTCACGGGGCTGTAGCACTGCTTCGTCCTCGCAGTCTCAGCACGGAAGCGGCCCGCCGGCTATCTGCACGCAGTAGGCTACACACAGGCGGGTGGGCGGCGCGGACGGGTCGCTGACACCCGGGGCCACTCCGCACAATGCGGGCGCCACGCGCCGTGACGTCACCGGGCGCTAGCGTAGCGGCCCCCGGCTACGTGCAGGTATCGGTCGCCAGCCGTCTGGGGCGGCTGTTGCTGTTCCGTCACACTGACTGCGTACCCCCCCCCCCCCCCCCCCCCCCGCCCCACCCACCACTGCTGCCTTCAGGGGGAGGGAGAGGGACGACGAGGAGACGCGCCTGTAGGAGTGGCGGTCAAGCTTTGGCTGATATCTCGAAAAAGAACTGAGGGTCACCCTGAAACGTACTGTTCGTCCTTCTGTCTCCACTGACGATCCAGTGCCCCAACGAGATACGGCTTGACGAAGACTTTGGCAGTAATTGTATGCATTTTGGTGGGTCCTTAGGTTGCGTTCCACCTCAAAAAATCACGTGTTCGTCATTCTCGAAATTCTCGCTACCCAATGGTGTTCTTACCACTCTGCTACCAGAGTATAGGGAAATGGGAGAGTTGATCAGAATTTGACAGATCAAAGAAGCAGCACAGCACGTATGACCGTGTCCTGTGCAGAGTGAGCTGGAGCTTTGTGGAGCAGAATCACTTCCCTCAGTATCTTCCTACGACTCTTAGTCTTGAAAACCTCTCATAATCTCATCAGGAGGTTTCGTTAGTATGCGCCAGCGACGGTTAGCCCCTACCGAGCGTAATCTGTTAGCACCACAGCGTGCCAGTCGCAAAAAAATATCCAGCGTCGTCTTGCCTGATACTGGCCGGGTCTTTGCCTTTTTCCGCAATGGCAATGGTGAATGTACAGAATCTGCGAAACGTCCCAGTACCTCCTGGTATCGAATGCTAATTGTTTTGATTTGTCTTAGCACAAATAGGCCCCTGCTTTCTGGAGGTTAGAGGTTGATTTGGGGGAGGAGACCAAACAGCGAGGTCATCGGTCTCATCGGATTAGGGAAAGATGGGGAAGAAAGTTGGACAAAGTCAGAATATTTAGCACTGAAGGGTGTGCAGATGAGGTCTTGCAAGGTCCAGGATGATGAGCTGAAATCGGTCTGCAAACTTAAATACCTGGGGTCGTACATACAGAGGGATGGAGATACAACACCGAATAAATTGCGGTTGGAACAACTGGAGGAGTGTTGTGTGACAAGAAGGTGAGCATTGGGTTGAAAGGAAAAGTGTGTAAGTCGGTGGTAAGGCCTGCTATGCTATACGGGGCAGAGACATGGCCAATCACAATAGCCCAGGAAAGGAAGATGGAAGTGGCGGAAATGAGGATGCTGAGATGGATGTGTGGGGTAACAAGGAAGGACAGAAATAGAAATGAATTTGTTAGAGGAGTGTGAAAGTGGGACCCATGGGGAAAGAGATACAAGAGAGCAGACTAAGTTGGTACGGACACATACAGAGAAAAGGAGAATATATCGGAAACAGAGTTGAAGGTATAAAGATTGAAGGAGCGAGAAGGAGAGGAAGACCGAAGATGAGGTGGAAGGATAAGATATCCGGGGCCCTAAGGGAGAAAGGATGGAAGAAGGACGAGGCAATGGATAGAGAACTATGGAGGAAAAGGATCCAGAACAGTAACGCCGACCCTACGTGACGTGGGATAAGGCGACGATAAAGAAGAAGAAGACGACGAAGCAGAAGAAGAAGAAGAAATTTGGCCGTTCCGCTTTCAAAGATTATCCCGGCATTTGCCTGAAGCGATTTAGGGAAATCACAGGAAACCTAAATCGGGATGGCCGGACGCGGGATTGAACCGTCGTCCTCCCGATTGCGAGTCCATTATGCTAATCACTGCGCCATCTCGCTCGGTTCCCTACTTTCTGCGTCCAGTATATCGATATGTTTCCCAACATGCTGTAAACATTTCCATACGCCTTCATGTTCGTCTTGACGTATTTTTGAGCATTTTTATAGTGCGAAATCCATCCTCTGCGCAGTTCTTCGTTCGTAGCATAAGGACGTGAAGATACAAAGGCCTCAATGATTTCCTACAAAGAGTTTTCAGCTGTGGCGAGGTCAGGACTTCTTGGTGGCCGTTTCAAGAGATCTGCGTTTGCTGATGAATCATGACCTATCCACCGACCTGGGAAGTACTCATTTATGAGCTCGCGCACTTCAAGAGCGTACTTATGAGGTTCTCCGTCTTGCTGCAACCATATTGGTTCTGAAGGTGAAGTATTAAGCGTGTTTGTAACATGTGAAAATAATTTGCGCCATCCACAGGTCCTTCAAATAAGTACAGCCCAAGCAGATGTGATGTAACGTGAGGCGGATTCCTTCCTCAGTCAACTATGTAATGATGATTCTCTTTGGCCCAAACGATAATATTTTTAGCACGTGATCTGCGATAAATGGCACATTCATCTGTGGACACAACCTTTGCACTGCTTACTGTATTTGGAAACTGAGTTAACGAAACACGGATGCTAAAACGTGCTCATTCCGGTCTGTATCCGCTAACTCGTTTACGAAAGTCGGTCGAAAAGGTCTGACCTTACGGTCTTCTTTCATGTTGCCTTGCATTGTCTTCGGTATACCGAGTTCCGAAGGAGGTGTACGTGCCGACTTCCTAGGAGGTTATTTATTCGAAACAGAGACTCCGGCCTATGTCGCTTGTCGTGTATTCTTCATTGCACTTCGCATTTTGTCTTTAACATTACCAAAAGCAAAAGTACGTCCTCCCAATCCAGAAGTGTCGCCTTTCGCTGTGGAGCCTTACTAAATTATTCCTGGAATGCTATCACGATCTGTCGCATTGTCTACCGTGTGTGTTTCGTTAGTGCAACCACACATTCGTAAGTAAGCGCTTCTCAATAGTGTGACTACAGTATGACCGCGCACATCTGCCATGGCTACAAACTAGAACTCGGCTGCGACTGGGGAAACATGTAAACATGAATTCCAACGATGGAGCCCAACAATTTATGAGAAGTATTATAGCTGCCGACGAGCATAATAATATCTGATGCTAAACCGGGGTTACAGGGTACGGAGACTGTTCGCCCAGCTTGTACATCCTACAGCTGTTTGCTTTGCTCCTATTTCCGCTGCTGCCTTGGTTAGACGGGCTGATTGAACAAGTGTTAGCCACGAAACTCAGCATGTGGCGACCTTTATCATGTTCAGAGCACCAGGGCCTCCACTTGTCTTGAGATTATCGGTTCTTCGTAGAGAAATGGACTGCCACTGTGTTCTTCATTGTCTCGTTTAATTAGAATGGAAAAGTCTGCGCCATCGAAACACTGTGTCATATGATGGAGGGTTGTTGCCGTCAGTCTGTTAAATAAGAACGTGGTCGGCATTACTCACAGATGGTAAAAGATATCGCGTTAGTTCTTCCAAAGCCCAAGAAAGGTCATCTTTCTCTTTTGTGCAATGTCCACAAACCATTAGTTTACATTGAATTCTTGACTGAGATACACAAGAAGAGACATGAGTGCAGTTTCCGTGTCGCTTTTTATGGCTATTTTTCTCTGTAACCACCCCAAAGGTCCGAAGATGAATCATGCTGCGCCGTATAACATATGGGGAAATCACAGTCATCTGTACAAAAGTGGATAACATGCCATAAATTGGTTCAAAACGTTGATGACTTTGAGAATTGGCACAGTCGGGAAATCGACTCCAAAAGTGGAAAAAATTATTATTAGCCTTTTTTCGCGAAACGCTTTCTTAGCATTGCGTCAAGCACAAGTAAAATTAAAGAAAAAGGGCTACGATGTGTCGTATCTAATCATTAGAAGTGAATGGAAATTGGAGAAAGATGCGCAGGCACTGGATTGGCCCTCACAATAGCCTGGCGCTAATGCTATTGAAAATGTATGCTCTTAAATCAAAAACAAGTTGCAGTGAAAAAAGATCTTCACATTAAAACAGCTGTCAACGCAAATTCGACGCAATTGGGGGTATATTCCACGTGAACAAACGGAAAACAGGCCTCGGAGAAGCCAAGCAGTTATCGACGCTGCGGGTGACTGGACCTATTACTAATTGTAATTGTAATTTTGTTTTGTTCATATATGATGTGAGTATGTGTATGTTTTAGTTTGCTGTCAAATGCGTTTTTCTATTGATCAACCCGACTACGATGCTACTTAACAGACTGTACACATGCAACAACTCGGCACGGATTGTTACAGCATTTTTCCCCTTCAAATACAGGAAACTTATTACCGTGCGGTACTCCACTTCGTCAGTATGATGGTCTCAAGCGGCGTGCTATGGTACTAAAACACGAGATTAATTACGTAACTGTATTGTTTCGAGGTGATAATTAAAATATTATGCCCACCGGTCGTAAGTACAGAAGGAAGAGGTTTTGAGATAAAGAACCAATGATTGAAAATAAAGTTTAAAGAGATACGAGCGCATTTATGAGCACTGCCTGAGGAGCTCAAACAACTGTCTTCAGCATGGACGATGGTGGCGCAAACTTCAGCTGCACTACAATCTGTAGTCCACGTTCAGCTGTAGGCTGCAAGTCCCCTCTGACTCCATGGGTAAACCATTTAAAAGTCTTTAGAAACGCCAGAGCGTTAACACCACCAGTACTGGGGAGAGCTTGTCTCAACACAACCTCGATTGTTATTGCTTTTCAGCGGAATTCACTGCAGTGGTCCAGCATATATGGATTCTTTATTCCCCGGTACTAATTTCAAACTTAAGTAAAGACAAAATGTAATTAGCAAAAGCTGATGATTGGTGGGAGGAGGGCACCAAATAGGGAAATATTCTTTTCTTAGCATTTGTACAAAAATCTGTTTCATACTCTCATCGACTAAGAACTTCCGAGCCGCCACCCAGCCTCGGGTTCTGGGGAATGCAGAAACTGGAAGGCAGATGAATATGCGCTGCAGCCACGAAGTAAGGGACTAAACACCACGGAGACGACAGCTGGCTCTTGCAGAGTCGAAACAAGAAAAATCTTTTAAAATGTATTCGGCAGTCTCAGCACTGTACCCGTTCTAGACTGCCGACAGCGTGTTTCCGCCAAGTCACGGCTATTGAAGTTAACTGAATCGTGGTTTAAAACACAGAAAATTTAGTTCTAGGAACATCTGTACACTGCCGAATACGAATTGAGACAGTTGACTTGTTGTTGTTGTTGTGGTCTTCAGTCCTGAGACTGGTTTGATGCAGCTCTCCATGTTCCTCTATCCTGTGCAAGCTTCTTCATCTCCCAGTACCTACTGCAGCCTACATCCTTCTGAATCTGCTTAGTGTATTCATCTCTTGGACTCCCTCCACGCTGCCCTCCAATACTAAATTGGTGATCCCTCGATGTCTCAGAACATATCCTACCAACCGATCCCTTCTTCTAGTCAAGTTGTGCAACAAGCTCCTCCTCTCCCCAATTCCATTCAATACCTTCTCAGTTGACTTATTATTATTAATTTTGTCGTTCTGCATTCTTTGTAGTTTAGTCATATCCGTAGCGGCGGAAGTTTATTATGAGAGTTAGATGCATATTCTAGGGCCCCAGTAAAGGTTTTTACACTGGTAAATTAATATTGCCAGGAAATTTTTGTTTTAGTCTCCTAATAATAGCAGCTGAACAGGATGAAGCTCTACGGGATGTAACTAAATTTCCTTAACAGACTTTGGAAACAGGGTTCTTGCAGCAAAACAGGTAAAAAACGTCTAATAAACGTGGACTCTGAAACGCTTACCTAAAGAGCTATGATCACTTGTTTGTCTTCCATACTGTCGAACATATCTCTCTTCTATTGAAAGCTCTTCATTTTTCATATTTTGGGAGGCGGTGGTATGGTTCAAAACAAGGGAAAAAAGTCTTGTGTAGTAAGCATGGCCTCTCAAATTCTTGCTTTAAGAGCTGCGAGCGCTTTTTCAATGGAAGGAATGTGTGTTTCACAGCCTAGCGAAGATGAGCTATTAGCACTTGTTCAATAGAAGGGATGTGTTTTGTAGTATCGAAGATGTGGATGTGCTTGTCTTTCTTCAGGTATGCGTTTTAGATCCCATGTTTAGTAGACATTTTTTTTTCTTTTTATGCTGTTAGGAACTTGTCCTCAAAGTCTATAAAGATAATTTAGCTACACCGAGTATAAAAGCTTCGAAATAGACATTGGATTGGAATTCTGATTCGTTTTGTCAGAAAAGAGATGCACCACACGTTGAACACGACAACTTCCTGGCTCAGCACACAATTTTTTAGCAGGGTGGTTTTAGTTTTTCCCGGAATATGATGATTGTGAAACGATTTTAATTCCGAGTATAGGTAAGGTTGCAACTTCTACTGTTTTCTCCGTGCGGTTGGAAACAGTTCTCCGCGGTTCTTCTTGCAATGGTTTACCCTCCAGTGGTTGGTATATTGCGGCTTGTCTCCATGTTGCCCACTGACCCTTTTTGTTGACCTCGATACCAGCTGACTGCATAAACCCATGCCCACGAATGAGGGGACAGTATTGCTGCCATTTGCAGGTGACACACAAACAGTTCTGTTGTGTTGGCGTCCAGGCTGCGACATGTGCAGCGAATCCGTTCCCTCACCAGGACCAAGCTGGTTCGTCTGGTGATCCGGATGGTGGCATGAGATCTGATGTGATTAATGGCCTTCGAAAAAGATGCTATGTTTCGTCTGTCTCGGCATCTCAGCAGGAAAACAGAGGAGACCAGGAGGTGTCCTTTCCCATTCCGAAACGTATCCATCTTCTTAACTTTGCTGTACATCTCTTCCCCGTAGAATACTCGAAGTGTGATGGGACCGCCTGACGATGGGAACAAATCAGCTTGCCAAAATATCACTCCATAGGGACGACCCCACCTAGCTGAGTGACCGCGAACATTACAGTGTTCAAGTTCTCTTCAATTATTGTCGCAACGGAGAATTAGAGAAACTTCATCCCAAAAATTCTTTCTGATTTGCGCCATATTTGAACTATGGAGTAAAGTCGTTTATGCGGTCTAGGTTGAATTTTAGGTTATTTGGGTTGGCTAGAATCCTGAGAGTCCGGACATTCAGGTACCCAATTACAATGTCGTGGATTAAATGCCAATACATTATAAATAAATTTTGACGAAGTTTTATACACAGAAATAACTAGTATGTTTCATTTTAGCCAGACTCGTACGTCGTTTAAATGTGGCACGATCGTTTCACAAGCGTTAATTTGCCTAAGTTGGTTCCGCCTGCCGTTCCAAGTAAACTGTTACTCTGTCCAGCTGCGTTACTGCCTCTGTAAGTGTCACAGTTTGTATTGCTGAATCTGTATTGGTGAATGGCTAAATCGGTCACCCGGTTCCAGCTGCAGGTCGCCTGTCTAATGGCATTCCGTGACAACAAAAGTTTTACCGAATTTAAAAATTCAAAATGTTGACATAGACTCGTTAAGAGGTACAATTTTACGTTAAAGGAGACTGTGAGACAAGTATTGAAGTTAGAAACTGCGTATACAACGTGTTCCGAAATTCCCGTTACTAACTGCTAAGACTTGTAGAGGGGAGTGAGTACATATAACAGAAAACCGTACCTGCAAATGTACTGTTCTGTGCTGGAGTCGTTTGAAAATATGTTTGTTAGTTAGGTATGCAACTGCGTAGTCACGGTGGGGGGGGGGGGGGGAGTGGTTATGTCGGATCGGCAGATGTCGTTTGTCCTACCTCCTTGACCTGCTTCAAATGGCTCTGAGCACTATGGGACTTAACATCTGAGGTCATCAGTCCCCTAGAACTTAGAACTACTTAAACCTAACTAACCTACGGACGTCACACACATCCATGCCCGAGGCAGGATTCGAACCTGCGGCCGTAGCAGTCTCGCGGTTCCGGACTGAAGCGCATAGAACCGCTTGGCCACACCGGCCGGCCCTTGACCTGGTTCGCGCGTCATTCACCTTTCTGTGAGTGTTGGAGCAACATGGTTGAATACACGTTTGCAGAGTATGCCGATATGTTCCTCTGAATGGCGAAGCTCCGGTAATAGGAAGAGCTCCTTATCGCCTTTACTACACAGCGTCCGACTCCGTCGCATACCCTTTTCCCCACAATCACGCATCCGCTTCGAGAAAGGGTGCCTTCACTGTCAGCAGGCGCGAATGTCGTGCTCCAAGAAGACTCCGTGCACCCGGATTGGAAGAGGCCGTACTGCATCACGTTGAAGAGAACCCGTCAACGAATACACGAGCAATGTTTCCGCCTGAATGGAATTGTAAAACAAGTGATGTACCAGGTTACGCCTAATCATTTCCTTATAAAAGCGGTCACATTTCCAACGTGTATTCAAATCGTAGAACGGAAACGATACATCTCCAGATACATGTACCAATTCAAAATATTATCTCCCCTCTTCCCTGTGCAAGTCCTACAAGTTTGTATCGCAGGTTCGAATCCTGCCTCGGGCATGGATGTGTGTGATGTCCTAAGGTTAGTTATGTTTAATTAGTTCTAAGTTCTAGGGGACTGATGACCTCAGAAGTTAAGTCGCATAGTGCTCAAGCCAGACAAGTTTGTAGCGGGAATTTCCGGACACACTGTATACCTTGAGATAGCGTAATTCGTGGCGCGCAAATTACCCAGATCATATTCGTCCAGTATTTGAGAATTCGAGCACTTAGCAACTTCTAACAAACTCACCATATAATTTCAAATCTATTCCAAAATTTTACTGGCTTACAGTCCCAACAAAAAATGAAAGGAAAAAAGTTTATTGGTTACTTTTCGCTTTTCATGCAGTAAAATTGAGCCTCAGGCATGACGCTCTAATTTATTACTTCTTCACTTCTATCTCTGTTCGCAAGACATTTTGAAGATAGTATCGACATATACCACTGAATTTAATTGCGAAATTACATCATTGAATTGACTTGCGAAATTTTACGACACACAGTTCAGAAGGTATCACGTCATGAACATTAGAGATGCGTGAGAAACTATTGTTTCTTAAAAAGGAAAGGAAATTACCCACAGTACACAGTTGCACTGTTAGCACGTAGCTACTTCGACAAATTTTAAACATAATTTCAAACCTTTTCTAATGTTTTTCCCACTTTAAAAGTTGTACTTGGTTAACGTCAGGTATTTAACACATTAATATGAAATAAAAACTTTGAGGTTCGCCGATGACATTGTAATTCTGTCAGAGACAGCAAAGGACTTGGAAGAGCAGTTGAACGGAATGAACAGTGTCTTGTCCAGCGGGAGTGGCCGAGCGGTTCTAGGCGCTACAGTCTGCAACCCCGCGACCGCTACGGTCGCAGGTTCGAATCCTACCTCGGGCACGGATGTGTGTGATGTCCTTAGGTTAGTTAGGTTTAAGTAGTTCTAAGTTCTCGAGGACTGATGACCTCAGAAGTTAAGTCCCATAGTGCTCAGAGCCATTTGAACCATTTTGAACAGTGTCTTGAAAGGAGGATATAAGATGAACACAACAAAAGCAAAACGAGGATAATGGAATGTAGTCGAATTAAGTCGGGTGATGCTGGGGCAGTTAGATTAGGAAATGAGACACTTAAAGTAGTAAAGGAGTTTTGCTATTTGGGGAGCAAAATAACTGATTATAGTAGAAGTAGAGAGGATATAAAACACAGACTGGCAATGGCAAGGAAAGTGTTTCTGAAGAAGAGAAAATTGTTAACATCGAGTATAGATTTAAGTATCAGGAAGTCATTTGTGAAAGTATTTGTATGGAGTGTAGCCATGTATGGAAGTGAAACATGGACGATAAATAGTTTAGATAAGAAGAGAATAGAAGCTTTCGAAATGTGCTGCTACAGAAGAATGCTGAAGATTAGATGGGTAGATCACATAACTAATGAGTATTGAATAGAATTGGGGAGAGGAGGAGTTTGTGGCACAACTTGACTAGAAGAAGGGATTGGTTGGTAGGACATGTTCTGAGGCATCAAGGGACCACCAATTTGATATTGGAGGGCAGCGTGGAGGGTAAAAATCATAGAGGGAGAACAAGAGATCAATACACTAAGCAGATTCAGAAGGGTGTAGGTTGCAGTAGGTACTGGGAGATGAAGAAGCTTGCACAGGATAGAGTAGCATGGAGAGGTGCATCAAACCAGTCTCAGGACTGAAGACCGCAACAACAACAACGTGGACATCATGGCACATGAGGCAGACCATCTGATAAAATCATTGTCACAACCAATAAAAAGTCATAAAAAACTGCTTTCGCGGTCGTTCTTTCCATAAAATATAAAACTGCAGTCACCAGATGAAACTACCACTGCTCGCCTAGCCTAACACCGGTCGGCATCATCACTGCCCTATGCCGCGCAGGCTTACCTGCTGAAGCCGGTCATCTAGTAAACGATATTGAAGCGATCGTGGCTTTATTAAGTGTTTGTACTATTGTGCGAGAAAGCAGTGTACAGGCGGAGGAAAAAGCTGGGGACAGACATCGGCGGCAACGGACGGACGGGCAGGGAAGAGGCTCCGAGAGAGGCCGGAAAACCATGACGACGTGCCGGTGAAGTCGACCGAGCGAGAAGAGAAATCCAGCGGGAATTGACTCGCCTCGCCGCGCCACCCGAATATCGCAGACCTCAGCTCGGCCGCTGATTGACTGCCTCGGTCGCCTCCTCCCTAACCTATCCGCCCCTCCCCTCAAACTCGCGGAAACCGACGTCCTGTCGCTCCATGTTATTCCTCCTCCTCCTCCTCCTCTTCCTGATCTGTCGCTCAGCGTCGAAGATTCGCCCCCCCTCCCGCCACCGTATAAATAACTTCCGGTTTCCAGACTCTTGCAAACAATCAAGAGGCCATTCCTCTTCTCCGGCAGATTAATCTGCGTCTAATTTCGGCGTAAAGCAGCCACTGGATCGCTTGGCGGTGGCCATTGAGTTGTTTGGAAAAGACCCGCGGCGTCCGATTGATTCCTTCTAGAACTTGCGAGGCGCGTCTCTCCGCCTTGCATTCCGATCACGAAAGAATGTGAAGCGGTCGGGGCGATAGAGCGAAGAGCGCAGTCCAGTCCACTCCGGCTGACGTAATTAGTTTCCAACTCGCGAACTACTACTGCACCATTTCATTGGCACGCTGCCGAAGAATTCGGTTCCGGGAGCCATAGTTCAGTGTTGTCAGCGTTTTAAAAATGTAGTAGGGCAATTAGAAGATGTCACAGGACAAACGAAATAAATGTGCTTATCTGAAAATTCGCGAGCGAAACTTAAATGAGTAGAAAAGAAGCTAATGAAGAATTCGCAAGAACCTAAGCTAATTACAGTGTTGTCATGCGAATTGCTAGCTTTTTTCATCTCGTTCACAGTGAGATCTTTACAGGAATTCTTTAGCGGAAAGCGCTATGAGCATAAAGCCTTTCCTTGATTAGAAAATTTTATTTCTAAGGAACTGTGCCAGATGCAGCTATATGGTTTGTTGGAAATGCTAGCATAACTTGGGAAGTATTTACAGACATACATGTATACGCGGCTTTTGTTTTTCTACACGTTCTCAATTACCTCAGTTACAGGAATTTGACATACGAGAAATTCAATATCGCGTAAATGTTGTACGAGCAACAAATGTAGCACATGTGGAAGAATATCCAGTGAAAATCATTATTAGATGAGTTACCATTTGCAACAAACCGCTTAGTGAAGTCTAGCATAGTTTCAAAGAAAGAAACTTTTGTAAACACGGAAACACTTGATGCTCACCTGTGTAATCAGTGGATTCGTTCAGTAAGCTCTCTCTCCTCTCATCATACGTAAATGAGTGAAACGACACAAAGTTCAAATGTTACCATTTTTATTTTTCTTTCCTGGAGATTTTGCTGTTGCGAAATAAGGAAATTTTGGGGAATTTGTGATAAGTCCCTACGGGACCAACCTGCTGAGGTAATCATTCACTAGGATTACACACTACTTAATCTAACTTACGCTAAGGACAACACACACACCCATACCCGAGGGAGGACTCGAACCTACGACGGGGAGAGCCCCAAGAACCGTGACAAGGCGCCCCAGACCACGCGGTTACCGCGCGTGGCAGAAATATGGGTTATTTCTAATGTGGAGTTGATATATCTTTAAAAGGCTGGTTTGCACATGCTGTGGTAATAACTTTCCATCCCCATTCCCACACACTGCTATAATTTTTTTTATTCTCCCCTCAACAAAATGGTTCAAATGGCTCTGAGCACTATAGGAATTAACATCTGAGGTCATCAGTCCCCTAGACTTACAACCACTTAAACCTAGATGACCTAAGGACGTCACACACATCCATGCCCGAGGCAGGATTCGAACCTGCGATCGTAGCAGCAGCGCGGTTCCGGACTGAAGCGCCTAGAACCGCTCGGCCATTCCCCTCAACAACATTAGCTTTCCGATAATCCGAAGATCCGGTAATACGCAGATTATTTAGGGTAGTGTAACACATGTGATACACAGCCGGGAGCCAGTAGGGAGAATACGACTTACAGTCACCACTCAGACGAGGTGTCGCTTCTGGGCGTTCGCACGCAGTGAATGGAAAGCAAGCCATTGGCCTAAGGAACTTCCGGTAAGTTTCACTGACGGCCCACACCTTTTCAGGTCATTTACAACAGCGTCTCAGCAGCTGTTGATAGAACTCATCGCAAAGCAAGCTGTTTTTATTATACCGGGGACGTCCTGCTTAATGCATATTCTAAACTTAGTACGTCATATTGATTATTCTATTACATAGAACAAAGAAGGATTGCAAGATTTTTATTCACGCCCTCGGTAAAGTGGAATGACACATTAAAACAAGTTTATTTTTATACATTGCTCCCAACCAGAGCCACAGTTCACCCACGCACAGGGATAATAACATACATGTTGCGTTACTTTTTAATCAACCCACGCTCAAACGCGTATAAAGAGGCTGATTACAGGTAGTCGCATGTTTTCTTTTTAATTCTTGTGTGGTCCGTTTGATGTTGCATTAATTTGCACGCAGCCAGCAGGTCATGGAAGAGAAGCATTTCGCCGTCTATCGTGGACTTAAACCATCCTTTGATTCATACCTTCGCAGTAGCGAACGCTCGTTCGCAGACAATTCGCCTGCGTTCAAGAGAATTCAATTGTGTCTGTGAACAGTAGAGCGAACGGAAGAGAACACCGGATAAGGATCATGCCCTATGAAAGCTGCGTTATTGTTTTTTGGCGCTAAAAATCGCCACACTGGATACAACATTATATAATTACAGCCGCGATGCTAGACTCTGACATTCAGAGACTATTATTGACGCACTGTTTTTGACGAAGTAAGCAACGTGGCATAGGAAAAGAAGCGTATACAATATGTGATAAAAAGTATCCGGACACCCCCAAAAACGTACGTTTTTATATTCGGTGCATTGTGCTGCCACCTACTGCCACGTACTCCATATCAGCGACCTCAGTTGAACTACGCTGATGCAAACAAGTTGAACTTAGCTTATGGAGGAGGCGATTAATCTTCAGTATCCCGTCGACAACGAGGTTTTAGAGACGGAGCACATGCTCGGGCTAGGGTAGAATGAGGAAGGAAATCGACCGTACCCTTTCAAAGGATCCATTCCAGCATTTGCCTGAAGCGGTTTGGGGAAATTACGGAAAACCTAAATCAGGATATCTGCACGCGGGTTTGAACCGTCGTTTTCCCGAATACGAGTCCAATGTTCTAACCACTGCACCACCCGTCGCTCAGTAACTCGGGTTACGACAGAAACTAGCGACAAAGGGATACGCAGATGATTGCAGTCTGTTTTCTTTTACACTTGACTGAATGCGTATGCATAGGAAGAATTTCATGTATAAAGCAATAGACTTAAATTATTTGTCAGTTCGAATGCATTCTACAACCTCCTCAAAACACACAATGAACGTTTCACACGTACTACATTTACCTTCGTTCGTATTGCTGCATCTGATTCTGTTCATCCGAGAGAACATTGCTCTCTGTTCGGTCAGAAAGTCTACTGTCCATTAAAGGGAACGCATTTCATGTTGTACCTGGTCGTAGCTACTGGATTCCGGTTGCCAGGAAACTTCGCAGGGACCTAGTTCGATGTAATGCAGTAAAAATCCTGTCCATCCTTGTAACAGGCTTTTGCGTGCCAACACGAACAACCATTAATGTGCTCTGAGCACTATGGGACTTAACCTCTGTGGTCATCAGTCCCCTAGAACTTAGAACTACTTAAACCTAACTAACCTAAGGACATCACACACGTCCATGCCCGAGGCAGGATTTGAACCTGCGACCGTAGCGGTCTCGCGGTTCCGGACTGTAGCGCCTAGAACCGCTCGGCGACCTCGGCCGGCTGTAAGAATACAAGAAATAAAGTGTTGTGCTCAGAGGCTGCAAAAATGGTCGTTTATACTTCTACAAAATAAATTAAATGCACCAGAGTGAAACAAATAGATTAATGACGATGAAATCAATGAAAGTGTTTCTACGTGAATCGTATCAGTGTAAACCGTTTAGATATGATGAACCTGCAGTACAGCTAATATGAAATCCTCGTGCTAGGCCGGGGCTCGAACCCAGTATATCCTGCTTATCCATCACCAGCACTCCCTTTAAAAATAAGGTTGTTTGTTTTTATTCCCAAGAATATGAATTTTTTAAATAGTATAAATTGCTTTTAACTTTTTTGCTGATCATTTTGTGTGCGATATGTGGAAATATTGTTTGAACTGCTTTTAGAGGTAAATTAGAGAAATGTTCCAAAATTGCAACAATTAATGCAGAATACATGTTTCCCTAAATAATAATGTCGTCTGTATTACAAGAATATTTGATGCAAATGTCAGTATGTGATATAAATGTGAATGATATGAATGATTTGTTGAAATTTGTGATTTATTCAAATATTTATGCGTAGCCGAATACGTCAGATAACTAACACACACACACACACACACACACACACACACACACACACACACACACACACACACACACACACACACACACTACCCACGATTCCTTAAAGAACAGAACTCTTATGTATAAAACTGTCTCAGACGTGCGATTACTTCACAGATGAGTTAATGTGTTAAATATTTGATGTTAAACATGTAAAATCCATATGCTTGATGCCAAAAACTCTAATTACGTTGGATGTTGGTTTTATTGTTTTCGGATTATTCACCCATACACTAATGAAAAAGTCAACATAAACAATAGTCAGCTTTACTACACATGGCATGGTACTCGCATCATATCTCGTTGGCCATGTTTCGTACAATGATATAATTGTAGAGCTACATTCAGCGGTATATATGGACACTATCTGCAAAACGTGTTGTAAATAAAATTCGTAGGAATGAAGCAATAAATTAAAATGTCGTTCCTGAAGCCGCAGTTTTAGTGCGTGAACAGCAAAAATGTATTAAGCGACAAACGGTTTTCCTTTCATCATTCTGTGGGGCGGGAGGGGGGGAGAGGCGAGTCAGTGCGAATACGTAAATATAGTTTTGAAGTTGTGTGTTGAGTTTGTTAAAAGATGTTATATACTCTTTCTCAAACCCTGGATGAATATAGTCTGGGCAATTTGCGCTCTGTGTGTTAATGCTGCATCAAGGCAAATAAACAGTTCCAACTTTAATACTTGCTTTGTTAAACCTTTAACGTAATATTATATCTCTTAATGTGTAATTTATGATAGAATTATAAATTTTTCAGTTCGGTCAATAATTGCATGAAAAATACTGAAACTCAACTTCTTGTTGCCCTTAGAAGTCCTTAGATAGGCAACTTCCAACGGAGATTGGATGACGGTTTTAGGCTATTGGTAATGTAGATATTTGCTAGTAAAATCGTAACCTTGAAATTTGCCTAAACTTTTTTTGATCAATTTGTGTGGCGATATTTGGTTTCCATAGGATGCTTATGAGCTCACTGTAGAAGTTGTTGATAGACTCCTGCCAAGAATTTGCCTCAATGTTCCCTCTTCAATGTAGCTTGTTTCTATGTAGTAAATGCAGAGATACCTAAAAAATTTTGTCTTTTGGATCGATATAAATTGGCGGTTTTGAATATACTCGGCATATCAGAACGTTTCACACGTCAGTCATAAACATCTGTGTCCTGTTCTTCGCGTCGCCTTTCGTGCTCTTACTGCGAAATGAAAACTGAGCGTGTGTTTCGAAGGGTCTAACGTAACGCGTCGCTTTTTGGACGGGTAGCTACGTATTAAGCACGACTGCTGCATGCGAGGAAGGACAAAAGTTTGCCGTGCGCCAACTGCCAAGTCTGATTTACGGTGGAGCGAATGGAAGCGAACACAAGCGAACGCTCGTTCGTAGACAATTCTTCAGTGTTCGCTACAATTCGCTTGTGTCTGCGAACAGAGAGGGAACGGAAGAGAACAGAAGATAAAGAGCATGGCCTATGAAAGTTGCGTTATTGTTTTTCGGCGCTAAAAATCATCACACTGGGTACAACATTATACAATTACAGCCACGATGCTAGACTCTGCCGTTCAGAGACGATTATTTTGCATGGCGACGCACTGTTTTTGGCGAAGTAAGTAAGATAGCATAGGAAAAGAAGCATTTGTGTATGTGTGTGTGTGTGTGTGTGTGTGTGTGTGTGTGTGTGTGTGTGTGTCACATATGTCGGTTGACGCTTTTCGCTGGCTTTTCATTACAACCGAGGAGCAAATTTAAAGTCACGATACTTATTACCGACAGGCAAAATAATCTGAAAAAAGGCTGGTATTTACACTCTGGTTATTAGTAACCGAAGACATTTACGTCTGTTATTGTTTCACATTTGAATAGATGCTATATGCCAGATAGTCCCTGATGTCAGATGAGTGCAATGACATGCGCGAAGCAGTTCATAAATTTGGTTGAAATACGTGTAACGAAAATAATGTCGATAAAATATGATAAATAAAATGTGAAATACGAAAGGGTAACAAAAAGTGGCCGAACAAATTTTTTGATGGGCAGTGCTTTTGCAGTACGGTGCTTTCCCACTAGGAGCGCAGAGTTTATCGTGACAAGTGTGTGGGGCCTTGTCGTTTTTGCAGTGGCTTTTTTCAGTGGACAGCGACCGGCGGTAAAATTCTGCTTTTTGCTCGGAAAAAGTAGAACAAAAAATCTTGAAATGTTAAAAACAGCGTTCAAGGATGATGCTGTGAGGAAAACTCAAGTGTCTGGGTGGTTTTTCCGTTTCAAAAATGGTGAAACGTCAATTGATGACAGACCTCGTTGCGGTCGTCCTTTCACGGTCCGAACACACGATGATGTTGAAAACATTCGTGCAGTCATTAAAGAAGATTGACTACAGACCATTGAAGAAATTATGGAGTTGTCGGCAGTGACTCGGAGTTCAGTGGAGCGTAATGTGACAGAAGATTTAGGAATGAGAAATGTGGCTGCCAAATTCGTGCCACGACTGCTGACTGCTGACTTCTGAACAAAAACAAGGGCGCGTTGAAGCTTCCTGTTCTTAGCAAAAAGAGTCCCGAAATGATCCAAACTTTTTTTTTTCAAAAATTATCACAGGTGACGAAACTTTGTGTTATGCTTACGTCCCTAAATCAAAGCAAAAATAAAGTCAGTGTAAGACTTCAAATTTACCTTGTGTCGAAAAAGCTCGTCAGATGAAATCAAACATTGAGACAATGCTGATTTGTTCTTTGGATGTGAGACGAGTCGTCCATTCAAAGTTTGTTCCCCAGGATCAGCCAGTTAACCAGGTTCTCTACTTGAAGGTTTCGAAAAGATTGCGCAACAGTGTGTGGCGGAAGCGGCCTCGTTTGTGGAAGTCGTGTGACAGGCACGCATGCATACTCATGCGCATACAACCTATCACATGGGTTACTTGATGAAATCTGCTGTACGGGGTGTCCCATGAGGAATGGTCAGTATTCAGGGATATGCCAGGAATGCTCGTTCGAAGGAAGCAAATCTGACAGACGTGGACTCTAAAACGCGTACCTGAAGAAGTACGAGCACTTGTTGAGTAGAAGAGCTGTGCTTCGCAGTAGCGAAGATGGACAACTGCTCACAGCTCTTAACGTACGCGTTTTAGAGCCCATTTTTAATAAACTTTTTTTGCTTAGAATGATAAATTTCTGCCTTACCCTTCAATACTTAACATTATCCTGGGAAATCCTGTCCAGCCGCTGTGACCGAGCGCTTCTAGGCGCTTCAGTCCGGAACCACGCGGCTGCTACGGTCGCAGGTTCGAATCCTGCCTTGGGCATGGATGTGTGTGATGTCCTTAGATTAGTTAGGTTTAAGTAGTTCTAAATCTAGGGGACTGATGACCTCAGATGTCAAGTCCCATAGTGCTCAGAGCCATTTGAACCAATTTGGGAAATCCTGTATAGTTTGTTAGAAGACAGACAGCGTGATTCCGGGTAAGTAATTTTTATTTATCATCAAAAATGTCTAACATGACAGTAATATAACAGCCATGTAATTACAGATACCATGACCGTAAAAGAGTCATCTGATCTTACATGGTTTTATTTTTATTTTAAACAGCATAATAGATCCATATTCGCACTTCTTTTCTTGCAAGACTTTATTGTGCTTTTCCTTTTTCGTAAAAATAATTACAAAACTCGCGCTTAATCACTTCGTTCCCGCCTGAAGCAAGCATTTGATGAATTTTTCGTCTTTCTCTCGTCCCCAGTAGAAGATTTGAGTGCTTTGGGAATTCTCTACCGATGATTTCACCATTTATGCTCTTTATCTCTTCTATATAATAATTCCAATCCAAAAGAAAGCAGGTGTTGACAGATGTGAAAATTACCGAACTAACAGTTTAATAAGCCACTGCTGCAAAATACTACCGCGAATTCTTTACAGACGAATGGAAAAACTGGTCGAAACCGACCTCGGGCAAGATCCTTTTGGATTCCGTAGAAATATTGGAACACGTGAGGCAATACTGACCTTACGACTTATCTTAGAAAATAGATTAAGGAAAAGCAAACCTACGTTTCTAGCATTTGTAGACTTAGAGAAAGCTTTTGACAATGTTGACTGGAATACTCTCATCAAATTCTGAAGGTGGCAGCGAAAGGCTATTTACAATTTGTACAGAAACCAGATGGCAGTTACAAGAGTCGACGGACATGAAAGGGAAGCAATGGTTGGGAAGGGAGTGAGACAGGGTTGTAGTCTCTCCCCGATGTTATTCAATCTGTATATTGAGCAAGCAGTAAAGGAAACAAAAGAAAAATTCTGAGTAGGTATTAAAATCCATGGAGAAGAAATAAAATCTTTGAGGTTCGACGATGACATTGTAATTCTGACAGAGACAGCAAAGGACTTGGAAAAGTAGTTGAACGGAATGGATAGTGTCTTGAAAGGAGGATATAATATGAACATCAACAAAAGCAAAACGAGAATAATGGAATGTAGTCCAATTAAATGAGGTGATGCTGCGGGAATTAGATTAGGAAATGAGACACTTAAAGTAGTAAAGGAGTTTTGCTATTTAGGGAGTAAAATAACTGATGATGGTCGAAGTAGAGAGGATATAAAATGTAGACTGGCAATGACAAGGAAAGTATTTCTGAAGAAGAGAAATTTGTTATCATCGAGTATAGATTTAAATGTCAGGAAGTCGTTTCTGAAAGTATTTGTATGGAGTGCAGCCTTGTATGGAAGTGAAACGTGGACGATAAATAGTTTAGAGAAAAGGAGAATAGAAGCTTTCGGAATGTGGTGCTACAGAAGAATGCTGAAGATTAGATGGGTAGGTCACATAACTAATGAAGAGGTATTGAATAGAGTTGGAGAGAAGCGAAGTTTGTGGCACAACTTGACTAGAAGAAGGGATCGTTTGGTAGGGCATATTCAGAGGCAACAACGGATCACCAATTTAGTATTGGAGGGCAGCGTTAGGTTGCAGTAGGTACTGGGAGATGAAGAACCTTGCACAGGATAGGGTCGCATGGAGAGCTGCAGCAAACCAGTCTCTGGACTGAAGACCACAACATCTCTTCTGTCACCAATATTACATTGCATCGCTCACGGAACTCAAGTCAACAACAACAACGGTATACAAGACAGCGGATGAAACCTTTCTGTGCTGCTAGTGCCGAAGCGGAGAGGACGGGAACTTCCTTTCGTGGTTCGCTAAAAGACCGGCAACCAGCGAAGCACGAGTGAACGCGAGCAAATGCGAACCGAACTTGACCGAATGTAGTTTGTTCATTCGAGCGTAGCGTTTACACCAGAAAGAAATCTCTGTTATTGTTGCACCTCTGCTTGTGTTCGTTTCGCTGTGAAGGGGGCTTTACATGCCGTATCCCCGCTCTACCAGTATCCAGACTAACTAGATGCGGTATCGTTTCTCAGATTAAATTTCTCAGAACGTTGCCAATAACGCTCACCTCATATCTAGCGCCTCTCAGTATGTTTGCTGCAGTCTGCACATAAACGCCGGGTAAAAGCCGAACAAAACTGATAAAGTGAAGGCAAGCAACGCTGAAGAATATTTCAAGGCTACTTCTTCACTTTCAGTATTGGACCATTTATTGCTTGACTCAGTCAGGTCGTTTAAATATCTGGGCGTCACGTTGCAAAGGGATATGATAGGGCGCGATCGTGTGAGGATAGTGGAAGGAGATGGTGAATGGTCGACTCCGGTTTATTGTAAGAATTTTGGAAATGTGTGTTTCCTCCGTAAAGGAGACAGCACATAAGACGTTAGTGCAGCGTAACTTCGCTGGTATTCTTACTGGGTATATTCTCTGCTGTACTTCTGTTATCCGGTAATCTACCTGTGTCAAGATCTTTCTTATCCTCCTCAGTTTTCAACCTGTCAATACATCTCATAACATTATACTTGCGGTTCTTTTCGTTTTCGTTCTTAGTTGCTGTTAACTGTTCCACATTAGTTAAACATGTCCTCTCATTTTGTAATGTTTTATACCGTTATCACATGGCTACTGACGTTGTCATAGCTCATCTGTATTATTCATTGGCTAAACCGGATTCGACAGTTATGTCATTCTCAGTAGCCCTATATCTTTCCTTTTGTTCTGTTTCCTTGTACACTACCTATCTCAATTTCACCTCCCCGACGCACACTGATTAGTAAGACAGCACGTGCCAAGAAACCCCTGGAAGACCTGCATTGCGCTTCAAGTGCGACTAGAAAGCGTTTAATACTGACTGCGGCAAATGGGAGGAGCTCGTCGAAGATCGCAGCATATGGAGGAAATTCACCAACGATGGTACGCTTGCCCTACCCATGGCCAATGTTGGATGTCGCATTGAACTGAGTCACCAACGAAAACGCTTGTGTAATGCTACTGGAATCGTCGATTGGCAAGTGTAGGCCATTGAATGACTTCTCTCGAGCTCTTTCCCAAAAGCCTCATTTTTTAAGGTGTAGACGCGAGATAAGATATTGTCAAAGCAATGAAAACTGTTATACTTGTAAAATATTGCATTAGAAACAACGGTTTTAATTAGTATACGGCTATATCCGTTAGGGGGGGGGGGAACGGAGAAGTCCGGGCAGGACTCGCGCTGCAAGCGTTCCGTAGAGACTTAATTATGTATACAGATAATAACAACAATATGTGACTCTTCAGGCTTTCCCTGCGGATATGTTGTAAATAGTCTTCACGGGTGTGCCGCCGGATGACGTTGTGCAAATCCCACAATATTTCCTCGGATCGACTGTCCGACATCATCAGGTGGTTGAACCTCGTACCTATCCACAAGCGAGGTTCAACCAGCTGATGATGTCGGACAGTTGCTCCGAGGAAATATTGTGGGATTTGCACAATGTCATCCGGCGGCACACCCGTGAAGACTATTTACAATAACAACAATAATTTCCTGTGGTTTAATGGCCTGATGCAAGTCTTTCTATTGGACGGCCTTCCGCGTCCCTAGCCAACCGGGGAAAGGGGACCTCCAGTCTGACGTGGAATCCGACCCACGCTTTGTTTCTGGCGACTTCACACACCGTTGAGAGGTGAAGGCCAGGTGGTCCGCCCGGGAGTCGATCCCACCACGTCGTGGTTTACAGGCACGCACTCTACCGCTACATACCCAGGCATGTATACAGATAGTTCATCTATAGCTTTGTGGTGGGTGAATTTGCAAGTATCAAAATATATGACGCAGATGGCCGTATCTTTTGATTCCATTGACTTAGAAGCTTAAGTTGTTTATGCCGTCAAGGGACCTTAGACATTAGAATTTCACATAAAAATCAGCTTGATACCTTTGCCCGTTCCTGAGAAAAAGGGGTCTTTTAGACGCCAATTGACGTAGAAGCTCAAATTTTGTGTACCGCCAAGGGACCGTAGACGTTAGTATTTGGCATAGATTTCAACTTGATACCTCAACCAGTTCCTGAGAAAAATGGGTCTTAACAGACTAACAAACAGACGCACAAGAAATATGAAAAAAATTCTGTGATATAACTTAGAAATAATTTTCGCATCTTTTCCTTTACTTGTGCTGTGAAACCCTACTTCTTGTCAAACTTCATGATTCTAGGTCAACTGGAGGTATACTACAGATTTTTGTGAATAACTTTGCAACGGTCGCAGGTTCGAATCCTGCCTCGGGCATGGATGTTTGTGATGTCCTTAGGTTAGTTAGGTTTAACTAGTTCTAAGTTCTAGGGGACTAATGACCTCAGCAGTTGAGTCCCATAGTGCAAAAAAAAAAAAAAAAAAAAAAAAAAAACTTTGCAAGCATCGAAATGTGTGACATAAATGGCCGTATCTTCTGAGACCGTAGACATTCGTACGTGACATAAATTTCAACTTATTACGGTACGCAGCTCGTGGTCTCGTTGCTACCATTGCGGAGTCCCGGGTTCGATTCCCTGCTGGGTCGGGGTTTTCTCCACCCGGGTACTATGTGTTTGTGTTGTCATCAGCATTTCATCATCATTCGGTAGACGAGATTGGACTGTGCAAAGATACGGGCGCTGATAACACGCATTTGATCGCTCCACAAACCAAACATCATGGTCATGATCATCACATCATCATCATCATCATCATCATAATCATAATCATAATCATCAACGTAATACCGCCAACCGTTCGTAAGAAAAATAGGTCTCAACAGTTGGACAGACAGATTGTCAGATGAACAACAAAGTGATCCTATAAGGGTTCCGTTTGTATCGGCTGAGGTACGGAAACCTAAAAAAATAGAGAAATTTAATGTATAATGTTATTCCCGTCTTTCAATGCGAGTGAAAGGCAAAAGCCAATTTAAAGACAGGAAGCACGTCTGTTGTTTATTCCAGCGTGCATAGATTTTCGCGGAATGTTTTAGAATACATGACGGTGTCGCATTAAACCCGTCCTTGGATATGTCTGTACAGAGAGACTGGAGCTCTTTGAAGCTTCCACGTAATAAAGGAGTAAAATATTATCGGCTGTAAATATCGTGATTGGATGCTGTCGAAGTCGAAGCGTAATGTCTAAAAACGGTACATCCGTCTACAAGGAAAGCGATGTTATTTCTCTGCGTAATTTCGCAAGTTGCGTTCTTTCTTTTTTTTATATTGTTCTGCATAGATTTCCCTCTGGCGCTCGGCGAAAGTACAGAGCAAGTTGACCTTCGACTCAGTTTATTTGAATGCATGATGCACAGGTCGTAAATTCGTAATTCCCGTCTTGCAGATGGAAACGTTGCAGTACCGTAAAACTGCCACACTCAGTCTTGCCACTGCCCGTCGGATTAGCTGCACATCGATGTGGAGCTGACTTAATACTTATGCACACACACACACACACACACACACACACACACACCTGGAGTGGTCTTCAGAGGCTCGCAACCCATGACTAATTTTCACTTTTTCCATTATCGCCTCGTTTGCGATTCCCGATTCTTCACACAGAAATGATCTTTGACTGTTCAAATCAAATGGCTCCGAGCACTACGGGACTTAACTTCTGAGGTCATCAGTCCCCTATAACTTAGAACTACTTAAATCTAATTAACCTAAAGACATAACACACATCCATGCCCGAGGCAGGATTCGAACCTGCGACCGTAGCGGTCGCGCGGCTCCAGACTGTAGCGCCTAGAACCGCTCGGACACAACGGCCGGCGATGTGCCACTGTGTTCGTGATCGTGCAGGCTTCTTTGAGCACGCCACTTCCGCCTACCCAGCACGAATCCTTTCGGCGTTGTTCCCCTTCAAATACAGAAAAAAAGTCCACGCGATCTGCGTTGCCTTGCTGTTAGCGTTGCCATGCAGAATACCTGGCAATCTGTGGCTAAGGCGGAGGTTTTTTGAGGTTTTATGAATTCGAAACGCCCGCGTTTCAGTGAGCTTCCGACCTCAAAACATAGAGCTGCTACCAGACTGCCGGGAGGGGTTCTGGCCAAGAACTCGCCGCGGGACTTACAGAACCGGCAACGTCTTCTATCCGTAGAGGCTTCACATCCTGCCTCGACTCCAGCCGCTAAAACATTGGTCGCCCTCGCATCGCTATGCTTCCTCAAGGAAGAAGAGAACAGTTTATATTTTTATCTGAATTTACCGGCTGCCGCCATCTTGAGTAAATTAAATGCTCTTAAAATGTGCTGTAACCAGACGAAACGGTAATCGTCAGTCAGAACTGTGAGTCCTTTGATTGCTCTGAGAGAAGGCTCGTCATACTGCAATGCACTTCTTTGACACGGGTTTGCATAATAAGATACGACTATTATTGATTGTCAAAGCATCATTTGATGCACTGATTAACAAGATGTTCCCTTGCAGTATACAGTTCCACATTTAAATCAACAGGTCCATCAGAATCTTAAACTATGTCGCTGGTCCTAGATGACGATGTGACCATGTCTGCTATAACCGAAGTCGCGAAATGGGGCTGCGCTCTTGCATGCTGGATGTATATTGACCTCAGTGTGATGGCGCTGCTGTTGCTGAGAGGGGAGGTGTGGTCTTTAGGAATGCCTCCCATACTTCATTGCGGACTGCAGCGGGCCCTCGCTGATGTCTGTGGCATCGCTATGTGTTTCCGACTTTGCTCTGGCAACGCGACCTGTGTACGATCCCACATGATGATCACGTCTGAATTCAGATGCAGGAATACCATCCCTCAGTATGTGGGAGAACTTTGTGTATGAAGGTTTCTTCTTTCCTCTGGAACTTTTAATTTGGTGTTAATTTGCATTCAGTGTTGGGGGGCCTCGAAATAAAATTGGTAACCCGTCAGTAATTTCAAGATTGGCTGTCATTAAGAATGGGTCCAGAACCTGCATTGATAAGCATTGATTATTAATTATTCGGAGCTTGTCTCTTTCGTACTGACCTCCTGTAATATTTCCTTTCTTAGCCACCTACGTGTGCTAGACTCGTCCCATATTGCAACTTGCAATAGTTTCCGATTGCAGGGGGAAGGGTGTTTATGTTCGGCCTGAAATTGGGCAGCCGTGCTTTCCCTAATCCTCCTAAATGGGTGGTGTTCGGAGACGACTAGGTTGAATTTAAGGGCGAGTAAATTCCCCATGTACGCCTCCGTCGCTGAGTACTAGGCACGGTTAACTGCTGTGTGGGAGACCTGTCTCAGACTTCTGGCATTGCCAGGGGATTTTCCGTGGTGGAAGGACTGGAACGGGATCCACTAAGCCTCGCGATGCCGATTGAGGAGATACCTGAGTGAGACGTAGCGGCACCAGATCTGCTAACCCGACAACCACCAGGAGAGCAGTGTGCTGGCCTCGTGTCCCTCCATGCCTCTTTTCTATTAGAGGACATATTCTGTACACCATGAGCTGCACTTCTAAGAACACAGTAAGAACAGAAATGAGATCAAATTCGAAAAGAGCGAGCAAGTATAGAAAGATAAGTTCACAACCTTATCATACTGGGGTCACATTTCCGACAAAGTAAGTCGTTTGTTTCGAAAAACTAGGCTGCAAATTGGCTTAAAGACAGAGAACGATGTAATATCACGTCTTGTATACAAAGAACCAAACGTATAACACGTTAGGTGTGGGTAAAGTGCCGTGTATGAATGTGATAAATTTTATGTTGGGCAAACTGGGAGGAACTTCAACATGAGATTTAGAGAACAAATTAGTCTTCGTGAAACCAGTCCCCCAGCATTCAGTGCTCATTTAGAAGAATAAAAGCATTGTGCTAATGACATTAACATAAACCTTAGCGCTGTCCATAAAGCAGAAAAACGCAGACTATTTAATATTATAGAAGAAATTCAAATATACACCCACAAAGCAAAACAACCAGACAACATACTTAATGAGCAGAGTTGCGGAATAAGATGTGTAAAAAAAATTTAAACAGGGTTTTAACCGAATAATTTTGTTTTGGAATCTATGCCCTGCATGTAAAAATGTCCAGTTTGACGCGATATGTTGGATTATTTTGCAAAAAATGGCTCTGAGCACTATGGGACTCAACATCTTAGGTCATAAGTCCCCTAGAACTTAGAACTACTTAAACCTAACTAACCTCAGGACATCACACACACCCATGCCCGAGGATTATTTTGCAGTTTTATATATTGTCGATGTATCAATTGTCGAAAGATTGTAGTTTAGATACATGAATCCATGTCACAGATCTATATAAACATGATTTTTGAAGTAACAAAAGACAGGTAATATATACTCTTTGACCTATCAGTTGCATGTATACACTATATGAAACTTTTGGCAAAAGTTATCAAGAATTGTCACTGCCTAAGATTTGAAAGCAGTAGTGTACTTGACAAAGTATATAGTACGCGACAGGACAGATTTTAGATCCTATCGTATTAACTGATACGCACGTCATTGCTATAGAGATACATAATGGAAGTAGACTTATATTACTGGTAGTGTATGTACAGTTGTCATTTTGTTCCTCTGTAACAGATCCCACTGATGATGGGTTATAAACTCGAAAACCGATTTTGGGAAAGAAGCCATTCTAATACAGCTAATGGTATGTAGAGAAAGTCCTGTAATAAGCATATGGGAGCTCCGGAGCAAGAAGCCCTCATGGTTTTCATACCTCATTTCTGTGACGCCACTGGCGAAGGATGACACGGCAGTTGGCTGGGCGTGCCCGTTTGGCCCATCTGTGCTTTTATTTTTCCAGTTTCCCCTTAAATTAAAATAAGAGTGAGCCATGAAGGTCCAGCCAGAAGGCGGCGCCTTACCGGTGCGTTCTTAGTAGGTGTAAGAAATGTCCGATGAGAATTTCTGATTGGCTGAAAGGCCTTTATGTTAAATAATTTCTTGGAGCGGTTCCTGAGCTCGCGAAGTCGGGAGCCCTTGTGGAACTGACTTGGCAAGTCGCGAGACTAGAGGGGCGGAGTTTGTGTTTTAAAGTAGTTATTGTTATTTCAGAATTCTGGAGTTCGTAATACTTCGTGATCGAAAAAGTTACTTTTGCAGTATGGAAAGCTTACAAAGCATTCGAAAGTGAATTCACGTGCATCGTATGTCGAATCCTGCTTAGGTACTTTCCTGCTTTTCTCTGTTAACTGTTGCATGTTTGTCAGGCTGGGCTTTTTCGATAAAAAGCGGCCTCATGGCAGAGCCTGGAGGCTATAGCAGAGCCTGGAGGCTATAGCAGAGCCTGGAGGCTATAGCAGAGCCTGGAGACTATAGCAGAGCCTGGAGACTATAGCAGACTGGAGGTGGTGCTGAACTTGCCTAGGATTAACTGATACCAAAAATTTCATTTGGTTCTTTACAAATTTGAGTATGAAGTTTTTGTGTGACTTTTTTTTCATGTTGGTTTTACATCTATTACTGCTGTGTTGTGTTTGTTATCGCGATGAGTTAGTACCCATTTGGAGCGAATGAACCGAACTGTTAGCGCTGAACGTATTCTGGTCCAGTGGTCGCATGTCGGAATATTTTCTGATGATATTCAGGTAGCTACAGGGTTTCCAATTATTGACTGAGAGGTGTGACAAGCTTAGCGCTGTTTCTCTGGTCGAAACAATACTGGCGTCCCGTGGTTAGAGGTGTAACGATTTAATGCCGTCAGTACTTACGTTCCGTTGGGGCCACAGCATTGTATACAAGAGTAACAAAGGTGAAATCTACAAAATTTGCTGTAATAAGGTAATATATTTAATATTTTACTCGGCAGGCCTATTTCGTCTTAATTGCCATTGTCAGGTGACCTACGTAAATAATATTGGTTAGATTATCTACACGTAGATCTTAGCTGTTTTATGTTTAGTTTTAAATGGATACTTTTATCTAGTTGGAAGTGACGACCATATTGCATGTATAGTAAATTTTTTTCTGTCAAGTCGTGGCAAGTGTATTACTTTTTGTAGTTGCTGAGAGGCACCCACATGCCTTGCTCATACTGTGGCATCAAGTAGTCAGGTCTGCAAGATGAGTGGTCTGCCAAGCGAGTGGATTCATCCTTATTTATCGAGTAATATGAACTCTCGTACTCTGAATTAAGTTACAAATTATCCTCCTGTATGAATAATACGCAACGGAAACGCACATCTGACTATCAGTAATTTACAGAACTCTGACTGTTCACTACGCACTGGCAATACCACATTTTCTTTTTGTCTTTTATTTAACGGCTTTTATCAACACGTGGCCAACGCACTGAATATGAATGGCGCACACATTATAAATTCGGGACATCATGACAACATACAATTCGAAGGAAAAGTCCACCAATCTTTCTCTTGTCACTATCTTATTTATTCCGATAAATTCTCTAACCTAAACACACAAATTCTATAACCTACAACAATAACACATAAGAAATTCCGCCCAGTGGGCATGGCTTTACATTGGTGAATCTCTATATTATGGTCTCGTAATTATTTAACGCTACAGTGCACCTTCTGGATAGGATGGTGGATCTTTTATTATTTCTCACACTTCGACTCTCACAATCATCATCACGAAACTTTCCTCCAGACCGAGCGGTACCGAAGGAACAGGCATAACCCACTAATCTTTTGAAACTACCTTGCTACTCACCCATGCAAACCACACATACCCAAATTACATGACATACACCACACTACGACATGGAATACAAAACACTAAATAGTCACAACACTATCACTTTCCGCTTTCCCACTTCAATTAGTATTTATCCCAGTTTCACACGACACTGCCCCACTTTGTAATTCTACTTTCCTACTATGAACTCTGGAGATATTTGCACGTCTTCCTGTGCAATGTAAGCTAAGTGGCGTTGCAGGATAGACGGCCGACTCACCTTGCTTCTCTCTCCGAGTTTGAATCTAGCGCACACGGAATCATATCACGCAAAGTAATATCTAGAACGTATTCACCACGTGGAAGTACTCGTCTCTAATTTCAAGTCCAGCACACGCCATTTCTTAAATATTTCAACTTATGGTACACACGCTATTTCTTAAATATTTCAACTTACTGTACACACGCTAGTAATTCAGCTTAACTTAAGCACACGGAAGTATTTCAACTTATTGCTACACGTGATTTCATTGTGACCGTTGGTCACTTCCGAAGATTACTACAATCCCTTTAATATTACCTGCCTGACATCTAATTCTCCCCACAAAAGTTCCTGAAATAGAGAAATCATTATTTCAAACTACTCTTAAATATTCCACATGCATACCATGTCTCCACTCTTTCGTCTTTACGGAGCACAACTAAAACAGGTCTTAACAGCACAAGATCCAGCGGCAGAGTGCTGAAAGATGGCCGTTCTCGAGGTCCTCTCGCACCTCTGCTGAAGTGGGGGAGCACCTTGCTACCGTATTGGTCAGCCACATTTCAGGCGCTCAAAGCTAAGGTAAATTTCATCTCTTTGGTCCAACCAAAGGTGGCCAAAGGATCGTCTCAAAGATGATCATATATTCACATTCACTATCTGCAGTTAGCAGATGACCATACATTCATTCATTTCACAGATCTCACCAAACTGGATGTAGGGATTTGCTTTGTGGGAGTGCACATGTGATCAATTAAATAAATAAATAGTCATTCTTTCCCACACTGGTATCCGGCTTCGCTGTATTAATTGAAATTGAGTTCTTTTACAAAAAAAATGTGTTGTTCTGACAAAAATAATGAAGCATGTTGTACCTATTTTAAATGTCTGGCGGTACTGTACACTTTCATTGCAAAACGTAAAAAATAATTTTTTGACAGACATTTTATTTACTTTGTAAACATTCAGGATCGTAGTAAAGAACTGTCAGAATATTGAATTGTTCAACATCTGTCAAAAACGTATTTTTTACATTTTGTAACTGCAAAAAATGTGATTCTTACCAGGGCAGAAAAACTTTACATTAGATGCAATATGGTTGTTGCTTCCAACTAGACGTAAGTACCAGTGTAGATGCAATCATAAAAGAGTCACGATTTACGTATAGATAATTTTATCAATGTTATTTCCACAGGCAATTAAGCCTAAGTAGGCTTATCGTGTAAAACATTAAATATATTAAACTTCCTGGCAGATTAAAACTGTGTGCCGGACCGAGACTCGAACTCGGGACCTTTGCCTTTCACGGGCAAGTGCTCTACCAACTGAGCTACCCAAGCACGACTCACGCCCCGTCCTCACGGCTTTACTCCTGCCAGTATCTCGTCTCCTACCTTCCAGACTTTACAGTAGCTCTCCTGCGAACCTTGGAGAACTAGCAATCCTGAAAGAAAGGATATTGCAGAGACATGGCCTAGGGGATGTTTCCAGATTGAGGTTTTCACTCTGCAGCGGAGTGACCGCTGATATGAAACTTCCTGGCAGATTAAAACTGTGTGCCGGACTGAGTCTCGAACTCGGGACCTTTGCCTTTCGCAGGCAAGTGCTCTACCAACTGAGCTACCCAAGCACGACTCACTAGTTCTGCAAGGTTCGCAGGAGAGGTTCTGTTAAGTTTGGAAGGTAGGAGACGAGGTACGGGCAGAAGTAAAGCTGTGAGGACGGGGCGTGAGTCGTGCTTGGGTAGCTCAGTTGGTAGAGCACTTGCCCGCGAAAGGCAAAGGTCCCGAGTTCGAGTCTCGGTCCGGCACACAGTTTTAATCTTCCAGGAAGTTTCATATCAGCGCACACTCCGCTGCAGAGTGAAAATCTCATTCTGGATTAAATATATTACCTAACTGCAGCTAATTTTTGAGCTTTCATTTTCGTTATATCTTATAAATTAACACGGGTCCACCAAAAAACTTTTCCGATTAATCTGCGGAGCGCGTCGTATACGGCCAGGAGGGCGCGGATCCATGCCGCGGACGCGGGTGTAACGTCGCGCGGCTGCACGGTAGCCTGGAGGTACGAAGGGGACGTTTCACTCTCACCGACGGACATGTATACATCCCGTCACGTGTCGTTTGTGTTAAGAGCTCACCACCGTTTCGGGGAAACGTCTGAACAATAGTGCGCGTGACCAACCTGCGGAGGAGTTCTCGGTCGAAACCACCGCCCACGCGTGACACCTCACGTGACGCGACGTGCTGGCGCTTCGCTTTCGGCGTGTGCCGCGGATGAGCGCGCGTGCCCGCATCGCTGCCCGCCTTTGCCGTGTCGGACCGCCCAGCCACCGCGGTCGGCGAGAGGTGGGCGGGGGGAGGGGGGTTTGCTCTGCGCGCTCCGCCGAGCGTCCTCCCACCCTCCGCGTTGCGAGCAAAAATAAAGCAGCGGCCACGGCGGGGGCGGGCCGCTCTGTTTAGGACCTCGTAACGTGCCGGGGTCGCCGCGTAATTACGTTCCGGCGGCGAAGCGGCTCGCCGCGAATGACCGCCGCGTATTGCGGCGCCTGTCTTGGGGGGCTGCAAAACAGGGATAGCCCATCCTCCACCCTCGTCACTACTTCACTCACATACTATACTGTGCCCGCCGCGAAGTTGGGAGGAACTCTCACTGTTCTCTTCCCAAAGACAATGTTCTCCAAGTACTGCATTGCACTTCTCATCTACAGCCTGTTCTGTTTATAGGCTCTGTACGCTAGCCACGACAGCCTACCAGTGATTCCTGCACCTCCATCAGTGTTGAGTTTCTCGCCGGAGGCGTGAAGTTCCTTACAAGACTTCAAGCAGCGACGTTGTATTATCTTCCTTGTACCTCATTATTGGTGCAAGACTTGTCACCAGGGTTGCCACAAGTGCTGGCAATCAGGGTATATCAGGAGATACAAAACGTTCTGGAAAGTTCGAAAAAAAGCACTGGGCAGTCTCGTTTTTTGGCTCAACAGATGAACTGGTGTTTTTTTACGCAATGTCGCTGACTGGACGCAGCCGAGTAACTGCCGAGTGTCGTGTACACCCTTACTACCCCATCCTTCCTTATGTTATACTATGTTCTTTTATAGTTCTTGTCCGATCTGGCACATTATGTCGCCTGGAAAGCTCATAAATGCGGAGTGGGAGACGGAGAAAATCTTTTTGTTATTTCGAAGTTCAAGTTACCTCTGTTCTGTACCATTTCGTGCGAAATAGTAAGGAGAGGTGAGCTGCACAGTCGTGCAGCAACTATCATCTTATGAAAGCTGGGCAGGAGCGGAAGTGATTAGTTAATAGGTAACTAACAGAAGATTAATTTAACTTGTATTTTTCCATACATGCAAAGACTTATTACAGATGATGCAACAAGAAACAGAGTCCAGCTGTCGGTGACACAAAGAAGAAGCACCAACATAGGTGTCGTAGTGAAGTGGCTCCACGCGCAAGTGGTTTGAGTTGCTGCCATCGGCCATCCTATATTGTGGTGGCAGAGGCTACTGGGGATATGGCTCAGGGGGGCTGCTCCACTGGGTCCTCTGTTTCCATCACTGTTGGATGGAAACTCACAATTCCGTTGCCAACTGTGATAGGCCATGGCACAGTATCGATACATAGCAGCACAAATTCCTTAATAAACACAGAAATCACTTAACTAAAATTGGGTTTAATTTAAACAGCTGTTTCAATAAACTTCAGGCAATAAATCTTGTAAAGGAGACAATAACTTGATGTTCATTAAACCATTAGAATTAATAATAGCCGGCCGTTGTGGCCGAGCGGTTCTAGGCGCTTCAGTCCGGAACCGCGCTGCTGCTACGGTCGCAGGTCCGAATCCTGCCTCGGGTATGGATGTGTGTGATGTCCTTAGGTTAGTTAGCTTTAAGTAGTTCCAAGTCTCGGGGACTGATGACCTCCGATGTTAAGTCCCACAGTGCTTAGAACCATTTGAACCATTTGATATGCACCGCATTTCTCGATTTCATTAATTATTCCAATCTAACATGTATTTATACGACAGTTACGGAAAATCGTTCTCGTAACACCCTTTTCCATACATCGTGACTGAGAGGTCACGGATAAACCTGGGTCATTGTCATGCAGTTTAGGTGATACAGAGCTGCAGCATACTTTAGCAGCGGCGCCAATTTAAGCGGTTAGTTCATTACTTGTTCTTGGATGGCATGCACAGAAGTGAAGCGGTTACGATATACTTTGTGCACAAAGCGGCGATCCTTCCTTGTGGTGTGGCCAGATGTAGTTCTCTGGAATCCTGAAGACGAATCTGCCTGCCCCCATATCCCCACGTCGGGTGGCTCTCACATGCAAATGCCCCAGAGATCTGGATACTGTACGATTCGAACAAAATGGTTCAAATTGCTCTTTGCACTGTGGACTACTTAAACCTAACTAACCGAAGGACATCACACACATCCATGCCCGAGGCAGGATTCGAACCTGCGACCGTAGCGGTCGCGCGGTTCCAGGCTGAAGCGCCTAGAACCGCTCGGCCACAGCGGCCGGCTGTACGATTCGACAAGGTGGCCAAATGGAGATGGACAACGAGGCCACTGTCAAACTCTGTCAAGTGCTGATAACGCTATCTCATACGAGTACACGACATCTCCGTATACTTCAGTGATCACTCAACATCTGACGCTATTCACGGCCCTTGTGTACCTACCCTATCAGAACTGGCGACACTAAATACGAACAACACTAATTCGCTCTGATGGCCAATCTACCTGTCACAGAGAACTGTGCCTATAATCATTTACATATTCACCGATGGTGTGCATGTCTAATAAATTTCACTGGCACCTGATTATGTCTTCTGGGCGCTTCACTTTTTTTGTCAGGCGGTGTATTTTAATTTCACATGGATGAACGATGTTATACGTGTGAAATGATTGAAATTTTATTTCACACCTATTGCTTGTGTAATTAATCAATAACACGTTCAGTCAGAAATAAAGGTCTGAAAATCCTGTCAAGTTGTACTGGCACTGCAAGTCATTACGAGTTAGAGTACACCAGTAACGTGTTCAAACAGGAATAATACTTTGAAATACGTGTCAGGCTGATCTGTAAATACCACACAATACTTGTTATGTAAGGTGTAATTAATAAACCGCTAACGTTCGGAAAGAAGATCCTGAATTGCGTATGTGTCAACTGTAAATAAATTTGACTTTTACATGGCATAGTTTCCACACCATTTTCATTTTCAGTCAGGGAACAGGGCTAGGTCTCTCTCTCTCTCTCTCTCTCTCTCTCTCTCTCTCTCTCTCTCTCTCTCTCTCATATTTTCTTATTTTTTTTTGACTGTCCTTCCCTTGAATCAATTTAGTATTTCTGTATTTCCTTACTGTACCGGAGCTGAAAGTGTTTCTTCATAATGCCCTTCGAGTCTCAGCTTTCAGTTTCATCATTTGTTTACCGCACATCGCATCGTGTTTCACGTATGGTTCGTGAATCAGACACTGGCTTCTCTTATGTGTGCACACCTTAAATAAAGACTTCTCTTGCACTGTGTTTGGTACCAAGACGACTAGTTCTTTGGAGCCATTCTTTCTGTCCAATTTCCTTCCAACAAGCGGGGGAAACCCCTTATCTTTGTTGCTATTATAGCATTTAGTTCCGGTTGGATATGGGAATTTAACTGTCGCTGCGTGTAATAATAGGCGAACAAATTGTATGTGGTTACAAGCACAAGCGCCTCTCGGTAAATTAGCCCCCCGGTGATCACGCCGACGATGAAGTCTGGTCTGGAAACAATGCGGATCTGCCAGTTAGTGGAGTCAGTGGGCCATGGAAGTTGGTTGAAAGTGAACTTGTTTTAAAAACTGTTTTGGAAAACCTACTTATTACGCACTGTTAATCACTGGCAAAAAAAAGTTATTAGATTTTCGAATGCCTACATTGTTGCAGCGGCAAATCAGAATACCGGCAACTAATTATATCTGATTTTCGGGTTCGTGTCCGGATCCGACACACAGTGTTAATCTGTCACGTGGTTTTAAAATAGTACTGATTCCGCTGGAGGCGGAGAGATTCATTCTGTCTGCATCACGTGCTACGAAGGTTGACCGTTACTTAAGTTTTGCTCGAAAATGCAAGTATTTGGTTTGTGTTTCCGAAATCCCAGAATGAAAAGTGTCAGAGCATATGTTTATTTGGTGTGCCTCACTGTTACGCCGAGTTGAGATAGATTAGTTGTATCTCTCGTTCAAGACGAGGAAAAGGCAAGACGAGAAGGGATTGCTGTAATGTCATTCAAGAACCTATCCCAGAACTGGTCTCAAGGACCTGCTGGAGACAGTAAAATGTAAATGGAAAGTAATGGATTTGTATTTCCATCTATCTGCTCTTTAATACGAAGGCAATGCCGTCAACAGAGGCTGCGGAAATGAATGAGCATGTCTAATTAGGAAATTAAATAAAACGAAAATTGAGAAACGTAACTGATTTCTCAGTAGAATGTAAGGGTAGATCGTCGGCGCTTGGCATGTATTTTGGTTTTTGATTTATCTGTTGTTTTGTGCAATACTTGGAGAGGTTGTGCCGAACGTAACTGATTTCTCGGTAGAATGTAAGGGTAGATCGTCGCCGCTTGGCTTGTATTTTGGTTTTTGATTTATCTGTTGTTTTATGTTAATACGGTCTGACGGAGGAGATAGAGAAGATCCAAAGAAGAGCGGCGCGTTTCGTCACAGGGTTATTTGGTAACCGTGATAGCGTTACGGAGGTGTTTAATAAACTCAAGTGGCAGACTCTGCAAGAGAGGCGCTCTGCATCGCGGTGTAGCTTGTTCGCCAGGTTTCGAGAGGGTGCGTTTCTGGATGAGGTATCGAATATATTGCTTCCCCCTACTTATACCTCCCGAGGAAATCACGAATATAAAATTAGAGAGATTAGAGCGCGCACGGAGGCTTTCAGACAGTCGTTCTTCCCGCGAACCATACGCGACTGGAACAGGAAAGGGAGGTAATGACAGTGGCACGTAATGTGCCCTCCGCCACACACCGTTTGGGTGGCTTGCGGAGTATCAATGTAGATGTAGATGTAGAATGCTGCGGGTAGCTCAAAATTTTGATTACAAACAAATGTAGGAACATTTTTCCTAACAGTTTACAACTATGCCAGGGACTAGTTGGGCATACCCTAGGGACGAGTTGTCATAAGCTGATATGCGTAGGGATACTTCGGCAGAGCACAGCAGTCTTTGAGGGAAAACAATTTATTTTATCAAACCTCGGGGTAGCTTCCTGTACAAAGCATGAATTATTGTTCAAAAAATAAATTCCCCATGAAGGAATAATACTTGAACAAAAATAAATTCTAGTTAAATATAGAATGAGCTGAGTTGTACGAAAAACAATGCATTCTTCAAGAAAAATAAATTCTGCTTATTATCATGACTGCCTATAGTTATTCAAATAGAATAATGAGCTCAATATTTTGAATCAACCACAAATGTTGGCGTTTGGCGCTCGTTTATTTGAACAGGTTGATTCATTTTCCCGCCACGCGGTCTAAGGCGTCTTATCATGGTCCGCTCGACTCCCCCCGTCGGAGGTTTGAGTCCTCCCTCGGACATGGGTGTGTGTGTGTGTTGTCCTTAGCGTAAGTTAGTTTAAGCTAGGTTAAGTAGTGTGTAAGCCTAGGGACCGATGACCTCAGCAGTTTGGTCCCATAGAACTTACCACAAAATTTCATTTTCCGCGCAATTTTACGTTTGTTGTATCCAACTGAATAATTCTCGTCTGGGCATCTTACGGTGGAGGACATGCAAACCTCATTGCCATCGCTTTCGACAATCTTCGTAAGAAAGAAAGATGGAAGAATTAGCTGTATCGTCTCGTCGACATCGAGGTCATTGCAGTCAGAGTACAGGCTCGGAGTATTTTAAGGATGGGGAAGGAAATCGGCAGCACCGTTTCAAAGGAACCATCGTGGCATTTAGGGAAATAAGGGAAAACCTAAATATGGATACCTGGACATGTATTTGAACCGTCGTTCTCCCAATACGAGTCCAGTGTGCTAACCACTGCGCTACCTCTCCCTGTAATCTTCTCAGTATACTGGCGGGGGATGGTACTTCATCAAAAGAAAGTCATTTGCGTGGAATTCAGGGTGATCAGGACGCCCGGGGGCCCTTGAGGTTGTGGGGGGTTCGTTGTTGATCTTGTTCGATCTGGCCTGCTGGCATATTTTTTAGATGCTCCGGGATTCGTGGGAACGGCGGAAAGAGAACCCTCACCATCGTCTAGGCATGAGGCTCAGGGTGAGATCTCTTCACCAAGGAGATGTTTTTCAGGCTCAGAGCTATCACTGAGGAAGTCCAAGCTGTCGTCGCTTCCGGCATAGCTAATATCTGTCACGCCGTCGTCAGAATCCGAAGAAGAAAATTTAAATCGACGTTTTCTGGGAAATTGTTTCGTCTTCGACTTGTCAGCCGTTTCGTTCTTCTCGACTGTACGTAGCGTTTTCTCCTTACTGGCCGTTTCAGCACGGTTCTACCTTTGACGGGACTATCTGTTAGAGTAACAGTAAACTTCCTGTTTTGGACATGGTCTGGTTTCTGTCGTGGCCTGACTGTAGGGAAAGGGTGAATTTTCTCTGAAGTGATGTGTATTTGTTCATTTTTTACAAAAATGATTTTTTTCTAATTAATGGTAGTGAAGGTGTTACTTGCCGTGGCGACAACTAGCCCCACGGCGATCTCAGAAACGTAGCGGATCGACGCAATCCCAAAAATCAGAAACAAAAATCATACATACTCTTTCGAAATCCGCCATTAATGGCACATCAATTCGATATACAAGTTTAGTAGGAGGGAAAAATCTACAACGAAAAAATTTACGCACCAATCAGAAAAACGATCAAACTAGGGTCCTTCCTTCCTTCGTAACGCTTCCAAGCGGACTGAAGTTACGGTGGATGTGGCACCTTTACATACATTCTACAGTAGCACGATGACAGCGATGGCAAGAAATAAAAGCTGTGTGCCGACTAGCTTCTTATGCTAATTAACCTCGGTCTCCGCTACTACTCGGAGAAAGCATTGATGGAGTGTTTAGACTGATTGTGGAGACTGCTTCCGCTATACAGGTAGCCTACATCACGTGGAGATAAAAGATTCACGACATCAAAACAACATTTCGTGACAATTGGTAATACGTTAAGAGCTGCGGATCTTACTTTGTCGTTCGAACCCAGCGTTTCTATGTCCATGGCCGTAGAAAAACTACCGTTTGAAAAGCAAAAATTAAACACTTTGCTTTTGAAATTTTATACCCAGCGAAAAGAGAACTACAGTGACATAACTCTTGTTCGTATTTACAGTCAAGGTTATTTGCCCGTTTCGTCGTATAGGAAAAAATATTACAAACTCCAACTGCCTGTTGGGATATCCTTTATTTAACTCTGTCACTTGCAGGAAGTGAATATTTATCTGTTAGTTATCTCCAGTTATGTCACCCAGTGGAACAGGCACCGAATTCGCTACAGACCTGGACTGCATTAAAATTGCATTTTTCTTGAAGTAAAATTGCGTTTAGTTGACACATTTTTATTAACGTTGCGCAACATTTCAACAACTTAAAACCATTTACCGTAACCTACCTTAAACCTACTTCCAGGATTGTATACGGATTAAAGAAAGAGATGAAATATGGTTGTTAACAAACGCCCGACCACAGACATTTACGTGTATCGTGATTTCCCTTAAACGGGTAAGTTAAATGCTCGGATGGTTGCGTTGAAGACGACACTGCCTATTGCCACCTATGCTTACCTAATCCGAGACTGTGCTTCGTGTCTCAGACACGGCGGTAGCCACCTTCACCTGTATGTTATCAAACTGCTGGATTCGAAAGCTGTTGAATGTTGCAGACAGTGATGAAGTGAGCGAAGTGACGCTCCCAAGACTTCACCCATTCCTCGAAAACGTCGGTCGGGTAGATATATCAGGATTTTCTGTGGACAATCAAGCCGTTATACGAAAGCGCACGCTGGCAGCACAAATATTGAATAGAGTCAACGCACAAGCACTCTCTGCAGCAAACTTGGGAAAGTGATGATATTAATAGCATCGGGACTTTGGGCGGGGGGAGGACGACGGTTCAATCCCGTCTCCGGCCATCCTGATTTAGGTTTTCCATGATTTCCCTAAATCGTTTCAGGCAAATGCCGGGATGGTTCCTTTGAAAGGGCACAGCCGATTTCCTTCCCAATCCTTCCCTAACCCGAGCTTGCGATCCGTCTCTAATGACCTCGTTGTCGACGGGACGTTAAACACTAACCACCACCACCACCACTTTGGGCGGAATCAATGGCGACGAGTGAAAATGTCCGAAAGAACAGGCACCACGCATTCAATTAACTGATTGGCCGCGACGGGCAATGAATCCACCACTTTCAGCGCGTATGCACTTTTACGGTGTATCCCCAGCGGGAACCTAAAATTACCGAGCGTGGAGGGACTGCAGGAAGGTGGCGATTGGTGGGAATGTGAGTCAGCCGAGATGTACGCTGAGATAGTCCGCGCATTTGCGATAAACACTGTGTCCGAGTGGCACAGTGGCTAGCTCAACTGCCTAGTTAGCGGGAGATCCGGGCTTCGAGTCGCAGTCCGGCACACATTTTCACTCGTTACTGCTGCTTCTGCAGAAATTCCCGATGCAGCTCGTATCATTAGTTCCTTTCCTCCCCTTCTTCCGCCCCCTTCAATTTACGCAATATGTGTCACAGCTGCGGTTGCCGCGCATTCGTATAATCATGTAACAAGTACTGTGGTTCGACAGAAGACACCGACTATAAGCTGTTCACATTAAAGGTATGCGCGAGTCAAGTCAAGGACCTTTACAACAGAATTGTCTTAAATAAGGAAGGGAGCAGTACAGCCGCTTAAAAATGGAACTACAAGTCCTGATAAACTAAACAACATCCTACCCCACTCGTCTTTAATAGTACCGTACAAATTAATGGGGAAAGCACAAATGACCATGATTTCAGGTGCGTTTTTCCGGATGCATCCGAAGCACCAATTATGTCATGAAGGCTAGAAATTTAGATATGAGCGTACCGTCTATACCAAGGTCATTGGAAAGGAGCTCTAGCGCAGTAGAGAATGACAGGGAAAGCAATTGGCGATAGCCTTATGTAGGAATTCCGATATTGGCATGGATCGATGACCTCGCATTGTCCCATTCAGCGAGAGTGGAAAATTTAAAACAGCCTTTGTCATGCTACACACCTCTTTCGTCATGAAGTACCTCAGCGTAATAGAAGAAAGGGAGGTGTTGACATATCGGCCGACGGCGCTATGTACCGGCTGACAGGCTACTTGCCTGGTCAGGAGGAGGGCGTTAACCAGCGCCACAAGTCAATTTCTTTTTTCCCCTGGAGTTTGCGCACGGAGAACAATCGTCGTGCAATACCCGCCAGCACTCTCATTTGCGGGCAGCGGCTACACACCTAATTCGGGGCGGCCGTGTGTTGGTCGGGCAGCGGTCTGGAACTGAAGAGGTGAGAGGCGTACTGCCGCTGCTACGGTCTCCACCAGTCCCGTGTCTAGCGTGTGGTGTGCCGGTTTGTTCCGGAGAACAGGCCAGTGGGTGTTAGTATACCTACACTGGACTGTTACCTTTCGGCGGAATAACTTTGAAAGTGGATCAATGTGTTGTGTGGAGGAGAGGGGAAAGCGCGAATGATGGTGAGATAAGTATCCGTATTTTTTTTTTTTTTTCAGCATAATGAAATAGCGTGGTTAACGTAGATAGTGTCCCGTATCTCCAGGTAATTCGCGTCTCACTTTATCGAGTACAATGCTCTTGGCCTTGATCGCCTCTGCCTCATGATAGCGTTTAATACTACCGAGTAGCGAGTCCAGTGCTTTTTGTTGTGGCTGGTTGGGGACCCAAGTCGATATCAGTGCCTTCTCGTTTCCTTGTTTCCCAGTATTTTTTCACTTTTCCCCAATTTCCCATTTATCTTTCATAAGACCATGTAACCCCTTTTCTCATACCGTTTCCAGCGTGCAATCCTTTTAACTTAAATACTTTTGTTTTGACGACGTTTGTGTGCTGCGTTCTCTTTTTTTTATACTGTGTATTTCTAAACATTTTTTTAAGTTCTCGGATGTTTCTTGTCGCGGAGACTATTAAAGGCATGTTAGTTCTGGCCGTGTACTGTGGTTGTGAAACATTCGTTTAACGCACATTGGAATTTACTTGTATTTCTCGAATGAACTTCAAGCCATTTATGCCATCCTATGCATTTCTTTAGGCGTCAGTCTGCTTTTTGCTTGCAGTTATTGTGAGTATACAAACTCTTCAGAATTTTCCACAGCTTAATATCTACACTTTGTCATCGATCTACTCATTATAGAGTATTTTCGTCTTATTATAATTAACCTTCATTCTTAGTGTCATAGCTTTTGTCTTCAGTTCCTCCAAGCTTTGTTGAAGTTCTTCTGAATCCGAAGTAAACAAAACAGTCAGCAAACCTGCACATCGGAGGTTCTTCAGGTAACGTCCATTTGTGGGTACTTCTTCATCATCACAGCTTAATGATTTGAAAAGCTCTTCACTAGCTACAGGAAAAAGTTTTTGTGTGCCTTGTCCATACTAGTTTGTCAATTCTGGACTTCCATCTTTTTTATGTAATCGAATGGAAGCTGTAGCGTTGTATAGGTCTATATTCTCCAACAAACTGACGTAGGTAGAGTCAGTCCTTTGGTACTCAAGTAGTGCCAGCAAAGATTGGAAATGAGTCCACAATTAATCTTCTAGTCTGGAGGACAGTGTACGCTGCAATGCAGTTTCATAAGTCGAGCGTAAACAAATCTAATTCGTAATCATGGTAATGTAAGGGGTCGGTGTCTCTGTGGGATAGAAATACGCGTAGACTATGTGTACTAGCACACACGTTTATTTGCATAACTTCATTCGTATCAGCGCTTGCAACTAGCGACTGGCTGGATCACCGTACAGGTGCAGACTAGGGGGTGGGCTAGATATTCCCCAACTGTTACAGATTACAAGCAATTGAGAATTCACTGTGTTACCGAAATAAAAATTTACCAGCGTTAGGCTGTGATTTCAGTTACATTTACGCCATTAGGTTAAAGACATTCATACTACCATCGAAATCACACAATATTTCGACTGTTGCCAAGGACAGTATAAGAGCTAAAAGTAGCATTACAACACTAAGCGCTGTGTGTCATGTGCTGGCCGAAATTCGTGCGTCTTTCTAACAAACTCGTGTCTCGCGCTATCGATGTATAGACCTATCTGTGGTCGAAGAAATAAGCCACAACCTTGAGTGAACACACGGGCCATAAGTCATTGGGAATTTTCTAGGAAATTCACAAAGTGAAAGAGGGTTTCAAATATTGCGTCTGCTTGCTCTCCGATTTTTCTAGGAGGAGGAAATTAGAGTTTAATGTCCCTTCGACAATGAGGTCCTTAGAGACGGAGCACAACCTAATTAGGGAAGGACTGAGAAGAAAATGGGCCGTCCCCTTTCACAGGAACCGTCCCGGCATTTGCCTTAAGCGATTTAGGGAAAAAATCGAAAAGCTAAATCAGAATCGGCGGAAGTGGGTTTGAACAGTCGTCCTCCCGAATACGAGTCCAGTGTGCTAACCACACCGCTACCTCACTCGTTGTTTTTCCTTGGGTTTTCTTCTTGTTGCTGCCAACGGGTTGCGACCGTTGACGTGCGTGTTGTGTAGTTATTTCGCAAAAGTGTAGTATGTGCTGAAAAAAAGTCGAACATGAAGAAGCATCTTGAAAGATCACGCATATTGTTTAAGCCAGTATCGAGCTCGACATCGTGATCCGTGGCCCCGTGATGCCACAAATAGATATGTTGCAACGACTGACGGTTTTATGGCAAGCGTAGTTACATTTTGTTTCAGGACTCTCTTTTAGAACTGCTGTAGTAACACCGAAGAACAGCATAGTAGGCAGTGTCATGTTTCAAGAAGTTAATATCGGGAATTGGGTCTAGGATTGTACTTTTATTTTCGCATCTGCGTTCAAAGTGTGGCATTGCTCGTTGGGCTAAACTGACCGAGAGAATCCCACCGCCTGTAGCACCAGAGTTGTGCAGGCCGGCCGACCGGGGTGGCCGAGCGGTTCTCGGCGCTAGAGTCTGGAACCGCGTGACCGCTACGGTCGCAGGTTCGAATCCTGCCTCGGGCATGGATATGTGATGTCCTTAGGTTAGTTAGGTTTAAGCAGTTCTAAGTTCTAGGGGACTGATGACCTCAGAAGTTAAGTCCCATAGTGCTCAGAGCCATTTGTGCAGGCCGCCGCGATATTGGAGGCGGCACGTACAGTCCGATATGAACGCCAGCCACAGCCGTTTACCAAGGGGCGAGCACTCCGCATCACGTGACCGACTTATTTCCAATGGCACCTGAACACTTGCAGCTACAATACTTACAGCATGTAAACTGTCTCAACTGTGCCAAAGTGCTCAGCTTCTCTGTGTGCAAAAGTGACACTGTAAGAGCTACATTTATAAATAACAGCAGGAACAAAGAGCAAGTGCGGAGAGATACAGTTAGTAAGACTGCTGTAAATCACAACCAAAAGTTTAGTCCATCCTTAACGCAGAGTGGCGTTCTTACCAAAGTACGGGCTAAATCGATGACCCGACGTTGCGCAGAAGTGAGCAGCACCAAGTCTATATTAGTCAGTGTCAGACTGCACGAGTAAATATATTCATTACAGCGAGAGTCAGGAAGTGGCTTGTGCCCTGCCTGTAATCTGCCGGCACGCCGGCAAGGAGTGAAGCCAAGCCTTTAGCAGGCTTAACCCTGCCAGACGCGTCCGTGCTGGGAACAAAAGCAGCAGTAGCAGCAGCAGCTGCTGCGCGGGCGGCAGCAGAACCTCCTCGCCTCCCCCGCCTTTGGGGTGGCCCTCGGCGTGATGGATGACAGCGGGAATGTCATCGCCAGGCAGACGCGGCTGTGGAGAGGGTTCGCGGGGAGTCCTCCTCTGTTGTCCTCAGAACAGAGAGACGGGCAAGAGAGACGCGGCCGGACCAGCCGGCGAGTAGCCTTCCGTCAAGGCGGAGTAGTCGGGCGTCTGACAGCGAAGGGGGAATCTCCAGCCCTCTCCTCTCCACGACCCTCGCTGTCAAAGCGAGTGCCGCGTCAGCTGCTTTGCTTCTGGGGACACGCGCACACTGTTAGCTGAGCGCCAGAGCGCTCACGTTGAGACGGCCGCTGTTAATTAAGTACAGTAATGCTAACAGGCATACAAACTGCATTACCACCGCCTCGTATCTGAGCATGTACACTAGCTGTTCAAGTAATCACCTCTAAGTAGTGCGAAATTATCATAAAGAGTTGATATTCCTGAGACATTGTGTACCTCGTTCGTCTGCCATAATGATGTCGCCAGAAGCAATGAATTAAAATTTTTAGAATCGCCGGGATTCGAATCCAAGTCTCCTGCTTACCAGGTAGATACACTACCCGTTATGCCATAGAGCACTCCAGACGCCTGTAGCGACTACCCCAGCTCGGCTACCTCCGCGATACAAATTCCAATTCACGCCTCAGCCCATTGCTGTTCCGCTTCCAAACTCGCATCGCTATTGTCCAGGCCCTGTGATATTGGAATATCACCATAGCAATGAGCAACATGGGGTTAATTCTGCTTGTACTTAATGTGTTGGTGATGTGTTAATCGTATAGGGAATGAAGTTCATGAGATATATTGAGTCTCACCTTCATGTACAATAATAATGTAGACTGAAACAATGGACCAACTAGTGAACTGAAATTTGTACCTGGAAAGGGAGACGTATAAGAGTAATCCGTGCAGCCGTGGTAGCCGTAGTACCAGTGTGGCGCAACGGATAGCGCACCTGCCTGCTGCGTAGGATACCACGTCTCTAATACCGGTACCGGTACTGGTACAAATTCACTGAAACGCCAAAGAAACTGGTTTAGGCATGAGTATTCAAATACAGAGATAAGTAAACAGGCAGAATACGGCGCTGCGGTCGGCAACACCTACACTCCTGGAAATTGAAGTAAGAACACCGTGAATTCATTGTCCCAGGAAGGGGAAACTTTATTGACACATTCCTGGGGTCAGATACATCACATGATCACACTGACAGAACCACAGGCACATAGACACAGGCAACAGAGCATGCACAATGTCGCCACTAGTACAGTGTATATCCACCTTTCGCAGCAATGCAGGCTGCTATTCTCCCATGGAGACGATCGTAGAGATGCTGGATGTAGTCCTGTGGAACGGCTTGCCATGCCATTTCCACCTGGCGCCTCAGTTGGACCAGCGTTCGTGCTGGACGTGCAGACCGCGTGAGACGACGCTTCATCCAGTCCCAAACATGCTCAATGGGGGACAGATCCGGAGATCTTGCTGGCCAGGGTAGTTGACTTACACCTTCTAGAGCACGTTGGGTGGCACGGGATACATGCGGACGTGCATTGTCCTGTTGGAACAGCAAGTTCCCTTGCCGGTCTAGGAATGGTAGAACGATGGGTTCGATGACGGTTTGGATGTACCGTGCACTATTCAGTGTCCCCTCGACGATCACCAGTGGTGTACGGCCAGTGTAGGAGATCGCTCCCCACACCATGATGCCGGGTGTTGGCCCTGTGTGCCTCGGTCGTATGCAGTCCTGATTGTGGCGCTCACCTGCACGGCGCCAAACACGCATACGACCATCATTGGCACCAAGGCAGAAGCGACTCTCATCGCTGAAGACGACACGTCTCCATTCGTCCCTCCATTCACGCCTGTCGCGACATCACTGGAGGCGGGCTGCACGATGTTGGGGCGTGAGCGGAAGACGGCCTAACGGTGTGCGGGACCGTAGCCCAGCTTCATGGAGACGGTTGCGAATGGTCCTCGCCGATACCCCAGGAGCAACAGTGTCCCTAATTTGCTGGGAAGTGGCGGTGCAGTCCCCTACGGCACTGCGTAGGATCCTACGGTCTTGGCGTGCATCCGTGCGTCGCTGCGGTCCGGTCCCAGGTCGACGGGCACGTGCACCTTCCACCGACCACTGGCGACAACATCGATGTACTGTGGAGACCTCACGCCCCACGTGTTGAGCAATTCGGCGGTACGTCCACCCGGCCTCCCGCATGCCCACTATACGCCCTCGCTCAAAGTCCGTCAACTGCACATACGGTTCACGTCCACGCTGTCGCGGCATGCTACCAGTGTTAAAGACTGCGATGGAGCTCCGTATGCCACGGCAAACTGGCTGACACTGACGGCGGCGGTGCACAAATGCTGCGCAGCTAGCGCCATTCGACGGCCAACACCGCGGTTCCTGGTGTGTCCGCTGTGCCGTGCGTGTGATCATTGCTTGTACAGCCCTCTCGCAGTGTCCGGAGCAAGTATGGTGGGTCTGACACACCGGTGTCAATGTGTTCTTTTTTCCATTTCCAGGAGTGTATATCAGAAAACAAGTGTCTTGCGCAGTTGTTAGATCGGTTACTGCTGCTACAATGGCTGGTTCTGAAGATTTAAGTGAGTTTGAACGCGGTATTATAGTCGGCGCACGAGCGATGGGAACAGCATCTCCCAGTTAGCGATGAAGTGGGGGTTTTCCCGTGCAACCATTTCACGAGTGTACCGTGAATATCAGGAAGCAGGTGAAACATCAAACCTTCGACATCGCTGCGGCCGCAGAAAGATCCTGCAAGAACGGGACCAACGACGACTGAAGAGAATCGTTCAATGTGACGGAAGTGAAACCCTTCCGCAAATTGCTGCAGGTTTCAATGCTGGACCATCAGCAAGTGTCGGCGTGCGGACCATTCAACGAAATATCATCGATATGGGCTTTCGGAGCCGAATGCGCACTCGTGTATTCTTGATGACTGCACGACATAAATCTTTACGCCTCGCCTGGGCCCGTCAACACCGTCATTGGAGTGTTGATGACTTAGAACATGTTGCGTGGTCGAACGAGTCTCGTTTCAAATTGTATCGAGCGGATGGGCGTTTACGGATATGAAGACAACCTCATGAATTCATGGACCCTGCATGTTAGCAGGGGACTGTTGAAGCTGGTGGAAGCTCTGTAATGGTGTGGGGCGTGTGCAGTTGGTGTGATATGGGACCCCTGACGCGTCAAGATGTGACTCTGACAGGTTAGCCGCGCGGGATTAGCCGAGCGGTCTGAGGCGCTGCAGTCATGGACTATGCGGCTGGTCCCGGCGGAGGTTCGAGTCCTCCCTCGGGCATGGGTGTGTGTGTGTGTTTGTCCTTAGGATAATTTGGGTTACGTGGTGTGCAAGCTTAGAGACTGATGACCTTAGCAGTTAAGTCCCATAAGATTTCACACACACACACACACACACACACACACACACACACTCTGACAGGTCACACATACGTAAGCATGGTGTCTTATCACCTGCATCCATTCATGTCCATTGTGCATTCCGACGGACTAGGATGATTCCAGCAGGACAGTGTGCCACCTTACAGTGCAGAATAGCCACAGAGTGGCTCCAGGAACACTTGTCTGAGTTCAGACACTTTCGCTGTTCACCAAACGCCTCAGACATGACATGCCTTGCAACGTGCTTTTCAGAAGAGATCTCCACCCCTCGTACTCTTACGGATTTATGGACAACGCTGCAGGATTTATGATGACAATGCCCTCCAGTACTACGTCATACATTAGTCGAGCCCATGCTACGTCGTATTGCGGGACTTCTGAACGGTTCGTTTCGATGGATATCAGTGTCTACCAAGTGATAAGTCATTCTACGCCTACCACGTTCATTTGTTTGGTGTCAAGCGCACTTGGTGAATACAACGGCCGACGATAAAAACTAATGTTCCAGGTGGTCATTTCAAGGAAAATAATCTCTAAACCAACGCCCATGCGTTTTGCTGAAAGCATGTAAACCGTCTGACAATGACTGTATAAACTGGCAACGGTTCTTTTATAATAATGTGAACAGAAACCGAATGGTGGTTCGCTGCTGCTGTGTACTATCAACATTCTGTGCCACATAGCGCCCACAATTCTCAATAATGTCTTAATTTGACGAAATAGCAATATACAGGATGATTCAAAAGTATGGAAAAGTTTTCTAATATCGCTACCAGTCACAAAATTTGTTGACAAACTACTTATTCAGCTCCATGTTTCGAGCATTATACCTCATCATCAGGCTGTATTGGCATTATAAGAACATTTAACGCGTTTTTGTATCTGTACAAAAATGTGTTAAATCTTGTTGTAATGTCAGTATAGCCTGAGGATGAGTTATAATGCTCGAAAAATGTCACAAAATGAATAATTTAGTTATCAACAAAATTGTGTCTCGTGGTGGTATTTGAAAACCTTTTCATAATTTTGAAACAGTACGATCGATTAATAATCAATATGGATTCAAACTGATTCAAAAGTAGCTATACACACTTCGTGGGTATAACGTATGCATCAAAATAAGAGTAAAATCTTAAATAAAACTTTTTTCTGAAATTATTTTATTTCCGAGTAATGATGCATATTATTGTTTGTGGTAGGCATTACATCATGGGCCAGTACAGGCTTTTGGCGTGTCGTTCTCGCGTGCATATCGGCCGATGTTGCTTTGTACACTCCTGTAGACAGCTAGGTTGAGTTTGGTGCGAAGTGCCTTTGTTTACTTGACATCGATGTGGTCTGTTGTACTCTATGCCGCTGTTGTAGTGTAGCGGCACCAGACGTACTACGTACATTCATTATGTCGGGAGTTCATAGACTGCATTTATTGTGTATGGTACGTTGACATATATGGTGAATACGGTGACATGTACTTCCTTTGCGGTGCAGCAGTAGGCAGTGTACCAATAGCAAGACGACGGTAGATGGAAATGTTTCCAAACAGAAGACTACCAAACCGTCAAGACTTTTACGGCGGTGGACAAGCGTTTAAGGGAGTATGGCACTTGTGGTGCGCCACTGTTAGGTTGGTCTCAGCTGTATGGAATCGGTGTTGAGAATATCCTGTAAATGGTAGATGAAGATCCGAGCATAAGTACCCGCCGTGTAAGTACCATTGTAGGGGTTCCTTAATTAATTTTGTGGGGCAGGCTTCGGAGACAGCAATTCCCTCAATTCATGTGCACAAGACGCAGGAGCTGACACGTGCAGATGTCAGAATTTCCGTCATACTGCTGATCCGTTGTTGGATCGCCGGGTACTGTTTACGGATTGAAATCCTCTTTATTCTTGCAGGTATCATGAACGTTCATAACATGTGGGCGCATGAGAATCCTCACGTCACTACAGTACCAGGATATCAACATCGTTTTGCAGTGAACACTTGTTGTGGTATAGTGGACAATCTGTTATTCGGACCGTTTGTTACTGCATAACGCCTGACTGCTAGGGCGTGTTTCCGCTCTTCTTGGAACATGACTTGCAAGGTCTGTTTCATGATGGCCCGCTCGCTACAGGAATTAATTTAACTTACGATTCATGCACGACGGTGCCCGTGCACATTCCAGTCGGGAGGCAAGAGAGCATCTCAGGTTTGCTTATCCCGGTAAGTGGATAGGTCCTCAAGATCTCCGGCTCTTAAACCTCCTCGATTTTTACCGCTGAGTCCGTGTCTAGGAAATCGTGTATAGTGTTGCAGTTGAGAATTTAGCGCAACTACAGCAGCTATCTGAAAACGGCTGTGTAATTGTGCAGAATTAGATGAACGGTGACTACATCATTCCGAGAACGGTGAGACGTCGGGCACGTTACTTACTGCCTTCCTCTACTTGAGGGTAATTTTCAACGTCTTCTCGGGTAAATGTACAGTACGTAGTTGTGCTGAATTTCTGGTCCCTTCGTGTCGTTGCTTTCTGAGTAGAATTAAGTTGTTGTTTGTGTTGCACGGTGATCCATACTCTACTGCATAATTCTAAAATAAAGCAATTTCAGACAAAACTTTATTTAACACTTTTATTTTGATGCATACATTATGAAACGCCTGGTTAAAACCGTAGGACAGAACAGGTAGTTGGAATTGTGGAAAGGGGCCAAAAATGAGCGACTGTCAATTACACTCGAACACATACAACTTTATTTAGTTGCCCGAACATTACAGCGCAAATTTCCGAGCTTAACTGTCGACTGAATAAGTCACACAATCTTATGGATTAAGGGCACAACCTCTTCAATTTTTAAAACGGCTGAAGGCCCATGATTCAAAACACAACTGTAATAAATTTTTGCAAGGCAGTAAGTCCAAGGCTTTATCCTTAAATAATTTCTTTTTTAAATGAGGCTGAAGGTCCAAAAAATCTAAGACTTGACAAGTAAGGAATTTTAATTTTAAAACGGCTGAAGGTCCATTATTTAAAACCCAATTAAAAGCATACAAATTCAAACCATCGGCTATGAGCCATTAAAATACACAATCAAACACCAATAAGAAAAGGCAGTACAGCCAGCGGCGCTCAGAAGTTTCCGGGGGTCGGTGTGCACTTGAAATACTAACGTTCGCTTAGGGGAGACAGGTAGTCGGCCCAAGTTTATCCGATCCGCCGGCAACCCAACCAAGAGACAGTCGACGGACCCACCGACAAGACGACTTGCCTTCCACCGACCATTACACAAGGAACTCCAAAGCCAAAATGTAAAAGGCGTAGCCGCCCACAACCAAGTATGCATAAGCTGTCAAAATTACACACACGTGTTGGACAGCGACAACACGGTGAGGAAAGGACACTGCCTGAATTTTACGTCAGCGGCGTGGGCAGGTAACCGGAACGCTAACGGCCACAAGGCAGAAAATTCCGCCGGTGCGCTTGGACTTCAGATAACCAAAATACAGTTAAACTCCACCGGATAGTGGCCAAACTTTCGCCAACTCGAACACTCGCTGTTGCTCACGAGAATACCCCCAACAGCCAACCATGAAAACCAGCGGTACAATGTGAACAGGCTGGCTTCGGTAGTTAAATCACCACTCAACTTTGATGTCCTGGGTCGGTGAGCCACCAACCTCGTAACAACCGGAACAGCTCCCACACACTCCGAAACTGCGTGGAGACTGCCAGCGGGCCCGGCCGACTGCTCCGCGCGGAGATTTTCTGGCTGATCCACACCAACTGACCGACTCTTGAGAGCCAGTACGCCGACAACATTTAAAATAATTTGTCAGTCAGAATCACAGAAACTACGTACAGTTTCACGAACACTTGCACGAAGAACTAGACCATGCTAACGGCAGTGACTGTACAATAACAGGGACGAATCACGCGTCGGCACGAATCACGCGTCGGCACACACAGCCAACCCATAAGTGATTGCCGGCCAAATACACGTCGTCCGGCAAAACGACCGACCGACGACCAACCAAAGTCGTCGCAATTCCAATAATGTGTTTCGGCAACCGTCGGGCGAGCGATGTCGGTCAGGATCTCACTGCTGCCGCGCCCCGACTGAACTTGCCCCGCGTGACAACTCCAACACTACCCGGTCCCGAACTAACTCAACAACACACAGCAACCGGGAAGTAATAGCAGTCCAGCAAAGATAATACGGCAGAGCCGATATCGATAAGCGCTGCTGCTGCCGCTCACGGGCAGGCAAGGCAGCAACTCAGTGACACCAGTAAATGAAAATTAAGATAACGAGGTGGCAGTACGTTAAAAAAAAAAAAAAAAAAAAAAAAAAGATGTAAAATAAAATGGCAGGAACAAGAGCCACGTACGAAGTGTGCGCAGTTACTTTTGGATCACCCTGTAGACAGATTTATCACCATTACTTATCTATCTCATTGTGCTCCGTTTTGAGCCCTACCTACTCCTCCCCCTCTACTATTAGTATAATCTTGACCCTAAGGGCTTGAGCACCCTGTAGAAGCTAAGAGTGATGGATGAAGTACGGGAGACTGTTTTGAAATTAATAACTGGAGCCTTAGCTGCAAGTATGTAAACAGAGGTGGCCTGATGTGATGAATGGAAAGGCCTGGCGGTAGGGGAAGATGGTGGCGTAGCGGACAAATGTTTAGCGACAAAAAACCGGGTTCCACGTTGCCCCCATTCAGCGACGAACTCCGTGCGAACTTTGTTCGTGAGACTCGCCGCATCGGTCTTCAGTGGAGAAACAAGAAAGGTCCTGTTCTTGTGCTGCAAGGGTATGCGCATGAAAGACAACGCTGCCTTCACTCGTAGGCTTTTAGCATAGTTGTCGACGTCAAAGAGTGGTGCAGGGTCGTCTTTCTCGGCGTGTCCCACTGAATGGGGCCCCGCACACACACACACACACACACACACTGTTATACAGGGGATTCCCCCGCGCGGAGGGTGTTCACCCTGCAGTGTCGGGTTGCGCTGGTGTCGGCTTTCGGCTGCTGGCTTTTTTTTGCGCGCAGCCCCGCGCCAGCTCGGCGTAACAAGAGTCGCGTGTGCGCTCAGCGCTCGCCAGCGGCAATTATCTCGGCCGCGAGTAATCGCCCGACATTTTAATTGGCCGCCATTATGTCTGATTCAGTTAGCAGGCTACAACTGTAGACCCACTCGAGGCGAACCTCTGACGACTTCTTCGTCCTTGAGAGAGGTTCTCAACTCTTTCGCGCTTATTAGATACAAAGAGCGACGCTACTGTTAACAGTGTTATTAAGACTGCTTACCACGTGTATAAGAATAATTGTTACTCGCCTTTTTTTGTTTTTAACCATATTTCACCTGATTGTACTAACAAGGGAACCTCCCCATCGCACCCCCCTCAGATTTAGTTATAAGTTGGCACAGTGGATAGGCCTTGAAAAACTGAACACAGGTCAATGGAGAAAACGGGAAGAAGTTATGTGGAACTATGAAAAAAATTAGTAAAATATACAAACTGAGTAGTCCATGTGTAAGATATGCAGCATCAAGGAAACCTTGAGGCCAGGAGTACCGTGGTCCCGTGGTTAGCGTGAGCAGCTGCGGAGTGTAGGGTCCTTGGTTCAAGTCTTCCCTCGACTAAAAATTTTACTTTTTTTATTTTCGCAAAGTTATGATCTGTCCGTTCGTTCATTGACGTCTCTGTTCACTGTAATAAGTTTAGTGTCTGTGTTTTCCGACCGCACCGCAAAACCGTGCGATTAGTACACGAAAGGACGCGCCTCTCCAATGGGAACCGAAAACATTTGATCGCAAGGTCATAGGTCAACCGATTCCTCCACAGGAAAACACGTCTGATATATTCTATACGACACTGGTGACGGCATGTGCGTCATATGACGGGAAAATGTTGTCGACCCACGTAACTTGTACACTTAGCGAATGGGTAAAAAGATTCTTCTGCCTTGCCCGATTTAGGTTTTCTTGCGGATGTGATAATCACTCCCAAAAAAGTGATGAAAACATAAGAGTTTGTCACATATACTGAAAATAAAAAAATTAAACTGTTCACTCGAGGGAAGACTTGAACCTGGGACCTCTCGTTCCGTAGATGCTCTCGCTAATCACGGGACCACGGCGCCCCCAGAGTCCCATTGTCCTTGATGTTGCCTATCTTCCCGTGGACTACTCAGTTTGTATATTTTACTAATTTTTTTATAGTTCCACACAACTTCTTCCTCTTTTCTCGATTGATCTGTGTTCAGTTTTTCAAGGCCTATCCACTGTACCAACTTATAACTAAATCTGAGGGGGGTGCGATGGGGAGGTTCCCTTGTAAGTGCCATGAATTGCACTTCATTGTAAACTTGCGTACAAAGAAGTTTCAGTCGAGGAGTGTTTACAGACAAGCCGATCTATATACGTATAACATAGGAGACATACACATAAGAGCTTCATCTACATCCTTTATGTAATGTAAATACTCAGTTAATCTAAAAATGCTGTTCTGAAATACTACTTATCGAAATACAAGAGACTGAAACAAAAATTTTGCAGCCAAGCACGTAATATTATTTCTGGAAAAGGAAGTCATATGGAGCCTAGAAAAGGTTCACACACATGGCCTTGAGCACTATGGGACTTAACTTCTGAGGTCATCAGTGCCCTAGAACTTAGAACTACTTAAACCTAACCAACCAAAAGACATCACACACATCCATGCCCGAGGCGGATTCGAACCTGCGACCGTAGCGGTCGCACTGCTCCAGACTGTAGCGCCAAGAACCGCTCGACCACTACGGCCGTCGCCTAGAAAAGGAAAAGGAACAGAAATAACATCAAAGCTTCAGATACAACACACAAAAAGTATTTTAGAAATACGACTACTATGCTGTGCTCCTATCATACGTTACAGATCATATAGCCGGCCGGGGTGGCCGAGCGGTTCTAGCCGCTACAGTCTGGAACCGCGCGACCGCTACGGCCGCAGGTTCGAATTCTGCCTCGGGTATGGATGTGTGTGATGTCCTTAGGCTAGTTAGGTTTAAGTAGTTCTAAGTTCTAGGGCACTGATGACCTTAGAAGTTAAGTCCCGTAGTGCTCAGAGCCATTTTTTTTTTTAAAGTGCTCAACAGAGGTGCGTGGCTGGTACCGAGGGCGCTGCCGAATGGGGGGCTCTTAGAGGGACTCTTTGCCATTATATTTACATCTGTGTCTGAGTCGCATCTGCACTGGTCACGACACTGGAGAGAACACTGAAAGAGCATAACACCCCATTGGTGCTTCATTTTTGAACAGATCATATATTTGACTTTTTTTTATAAGAAAACATTGTCCGTTGTAGGCTGTGAAATTTTCCGTTTATTCGTTGACATTGGCCGGTTTCTGCTACAAAGTCATTATCGAGCACATACAAAACGTACCAGCTCACAGAAAAGTAAAACACACAACTTGTACAACAAATCAAAAGAAAAATCTTAGATACATACGAAATGTCAGAGTTGTGAAATCGACATGGGGCAACGTCCAGTACTTTTATACGTAATATCTTTAAGAAATACGCCGCGAGAGCTGTGACATGAATTAATACATCAGTCCACATGTGAAACCATACATCGGCATTAGCGCCATCTGTATGGAGTAAGCCAAGAAATGTTGTGAAACATGTGGGAAAAACATGTGCAAGTACAGCTTTTAGTCTACTCCCTCCTTCCTTCTTGTAGCTATTTTCCCCAATAAGCAAATTCTTTCACGAAAAATTTGAAAGGAGCGAAGATCACACTAAACTTCCTAGTTTACTTAGCTTCTCATATTGAGTTGGCTCCATTTCTTCTTGTCTAGTGGTCTGATTCTTGTAGCTGAAAACCTCAAATTTTAGGTCCTCACGGTGGAATTGAACTAAGTGCATTTGAAGATTGTTGTTGCAGAATTTTTGTTTTTACGTAAATATATTTTTTTCACATTTTAGTATATCATACAGTCTTTTGATTTTTCACATTAACAAAGCCGAAATTACATTGTTCGCACAAAATACTAAAATATGTCCGATCACATCAGAGGCATGCTTACGACCCTCACATTCCGCGGAAAATAATCATGTTCCAAAGGGTTTACAATCTTTCTTAAAATGAATTTCTTCTAGTTCCTGTTCCATTATTAATTTCGATTATAATTTCATAAATGAATCCAGAAATAAATATAGTAAACAGTGCAGAATTGCGTAATTAATAATACAAAAGTGTGCCAACAGATCGTAATTTCAAATATTTCTAACAGAATAATTTTAACTGTATATTCAGAACTAGTACTTAGCGATTATAACATCGAGACTAAAACGATTTATAAAGTAATTCATTTACATACATTTTAGCTGAAACATAACATACTGTGTATAAAATTATACGAAAGTTTTCAGGAAAGCAACTGAGATAATATTGACCTGTCCAAAATCCGAAAAATACTGTTGAGGAAAAAATAATGCTGGAGGAGGATGTCCCGTTACAAGCTTAAGGACTAACTTGACATCCATCCCCTGAAGAACCGCGATTTTATCATATATGCATCTCAGCTTATACAGTCGTTACACCTGTATGCAGACTGAAGTCTAATCAGCGTCCTGGCGTATACCAAAGATACAACTAAAGATACTACACATGTGTATCAATACTGAATGCCTATGCATAATACAAAGTTCACTGGCGTAAAGAAGTCAAATTTCCTAAATATACACAACATTAGCTACATCGTCTGAGAAATATGTAGCTAATAAGAGGTGTGTGAACTGTATATCCACATCGTGAGCTCTGTACAATCTACATACAAGCCTTGAAACACGTATGTAACGCAGCAGCGATGGCGAGGCATTGTAGCATCTGTGACCAGAGAGTATGCGCTTGACCGCGCGAGTCGTTGCGAGTCTGTCAGTTCAGTCGTTGCTCAGTCTGTCAGTCAGTCGTTGCGAGTCTGTAGCTCTGTCTAGTTGAGAGCAGTACTCAGTCTGTAGTCGTCATGCAGAGCGGTCGGTCAGTAGTAGCAGCCCAGTGCGGTTGTGTGATGTAGGCGGTCGGCAACACTGGTCAAGATGAGGAATAAGGTATACTGTTAATTAATATAATCATTAGATAATGAAAAATTTTATTTATTGTAATTATTCTCCAACAAGTCTCCCAATAATAATTTTTTTATTTCAAAAGCATTTTCTCAAAAATTTAATTTTTTATTGAACTCAAGATTTCGTTGCACTTCCCATTTCATTCCACTTCTTTTGAAGAAAAATTCCACTAAAATCACAAAAAAAAAGAGAATATTATTATTTGCAATGCAGTTCCTCCAAGCGGTGCGCAACAACAAGAGCAGATATGTGACATCCATTTATTCTGAGGTAAGACTTTAATTCTGATTGTTTTACACAGGGCCAAAGACCGATATTTCGGTTTTATTGAATTTTCTTGTCACTGAATGGACTTTAATTTTTTGAAGGATTTATATTTGAGTCAGATTGCGAATTTCACATTTTTGTTGCCATTGTCAGTACATTTCATTGTGGGCAGGTTACGCTTAGAGCCATGTCCATCAGCATTTCTAATTAGTATCGTCCTTTTCTTTTAAAATTTTTGTGGGGAGGTTACACTTGGCTCCCATTTCTATTAAGTATTGCTATATTTTCTTTAAAAATTGCGGTGGGGAGGTTACAGCCTCTTTAGCATCATCGATGAATAGCACTATCAATGAATAGCGTATGTATTCAGTGAGTGTTATAAAGTTTGAATCCACATTAATGTAGCGTAGGAGGGGGAACGGAGATAGGCAAGGAGTTGACATTATCATAGCTGCATATTCAGATTGTAATACAAGTGGCATTGGTCCTAATAATAGGAACATTACATGTGTATTATATGCAACGAGGAAAATAAAATGCACATGTAAAATGTCATTTTCATCATGAAACAACAACTATAAGACGTACACATGCAATTGAAGGTACTGTTATACTCATATTAGTGTTACAAAACCTGTCACCGATTCACATGGGGAGGAGGAATTACGAAACAAGAAATGAGTAAACGTCGTCATACATGCATTCTGGAATTACAGTGTATGCAACACTGATTGTAAATTTATAGCTAACTAAGGCAAATAACTTGAATTTAAATAATATATTACAAAAGGGACATGAAATTCGCTTATAAACTTCCTTTACAACACCAGTGTTTTACAGTTTCATGAACTGCATATATTTACAACGTCATTCAGCTTCTCAGTCCAGCTGAGGAAGGAATTAAGGAACAAAAAAAAGCGTGATCGTAAACCGAAGTCTTATGCTATCTCCTCTCAGTCCTTATTAGCAGGGATTAGCTATAATATAATGTAGCTGAAATATAATTAATAACAAATTATTCTGCACGAATCTTCCTCATGTCATGAATAAAAATAATCTACAAATGGTTGTAGTGTTACAGAAAATAAACGAAAGAATGTAGAAGTGTTACTACTCTTACGCGTAAAATGTTTACTCATAGATGGAAGACACGCCGAATCAGATAAAATATACGGTAATAGGAATAAGACTACGTTCGCGGTGTATCAAATAAAAATCAAGAGCACCATTCCTTATATTGTAAAATATGGTATAAAATCACCAGATACACAAGGAAAGCATCTACGCTGAGGTGACAAAACTCGTGGAATAGCGTTATGGATATACACCGATGGCTGACGTACTGCGTCACAAGTTATAAAAGAGCAGTGCGTTGGCAGAGCTGTCATTTGTACTCTGGTGATTCATGTGGAAAGGTTTCCGACGTGGCTATGGCCGCACGACGTGAATTAAAAGATTTTGTATACAGAATGGTAGTTGCAGCTAGACGTATGGGACACAGGGAATTCAATATTCCGAGATCCACAGTGTCAAGAGTGTGCCGAGAATTTCAGGGATCACGTCCCACCACAGTGAATGCAGTGCCAGATGGCCTTCACTTAACGACCGAAAGAAGCGGCGTTTGCGTAGAGTTGTCGGTGGAAACAGACAAGCAGCACTGCATGAAATACCTACGGAAATCAGTGTGGACTTCAGACGAACATATCCATTAGGACAGTGCGGCGAAATTTGGCGTTATTGGGTTATGGCAGCAAACGTCCGACGTGAGGGCCCTTGCTAACAGTACGACATCGTCTGCAGCGCCTCTCCTGGGCTCGTGACCTTGTCGCTTGGACCCCAGACCACCGGAAAACTTGGCCTGGTCAGATGAGTCTCGATTTCAGTTGGTAAGAGCTGATGGTACGAATGTGGCGTAGACCGTAAGAATCCTAGGACTGAAGCTGTCAAGAAGACACTGTGCAAGTTGGTGGTGGTTTCATAACTGTGTGGGCTTTGTGTACATGGATCACTGACTGGAAATGGTAATATCTGGCTACTTGTAGACATTTGTAGCAATTGATGGACCTCATATTCCCAAACAATGATGGAATTTTTATGGGTGGCAGTGCGCCCTGTCACCGGACCACAACTGCCTGTGGTTGGTTTGAAGAACATCCTGGACAGTTGGAGCGATTGATTTGGCCACCTAGATCGCCCAACATGAATCCCATCAAACATTTATGGGCCATAATGTAGAAGTCAGTTCGTGCACAAAATCCTGCACCGGCAACAGTTTCGCAATTATGGACGGCTATAGAGGCAAAATGGCTCATTATTTCTTCAGGGGAGTTCCAATGACTTGCTGAGTCCATGCCACGTCCAATTTCTGCGCTGCGCGGGGCAAAAGGAATTCCGACACGATTTTAGGAGGTATCCCATGACATGAGTCACCTCATTGTAAATAAGGCTTTGCCATAACATATTAACATGAAATGTTAATCACATCACTCTCATCATTCATGTGGAGGTAAAAGAGGTGGGTGTCACGTTCGTTCTTAAGCCGAGTGCCAATGCTTCCCCCTCCCCTCCCCTCTCCCCATTCCATGATTTACAATCTTTCTGTTAGTATTCCGTATATATTGTTTTAAGGTTGATGTGTGGTTCAGCATGTGATCTGCTGCATTAATTCATATGTCACATCTCTTGAACTGCGTTGCATAGGAATACTAATTATGTAATTAATGGAAGGTACCATGTGTAGAATTAATGACTGCGCAATTTTAAATGGTTTAAATTTCTTTTATTTGTTATACAATTTACGTGTTATATTTTTCTGTAGTGCGTACACTTCGTAGATACTTGATAATGGCTTCAGTAGAAATCTGCCAATAGCAGCAAATAAATGGAAAATTTTAAGCCTGAAACAGACAATATATCAATACTGTAGACCTGTGTACAAGCAAAATTGTCAGCACATTTAAGACTTCAATGAACGACCACAGCAGCTGCCTCTATTGCAGTACATCTAGAGACGTTACATACACTAACGGAAAAAAATCGCAACACGCAAGAAGAAGTTGTGCAGTATAAACGAAAGTTGGTAAGCGTGTTTCTACATCTGAAAGATGATGTCTCCTCACATTTCGCGCAGGTCGCATAAGAGTGGCGGTAGTAGCTTCACTATGAAAATACAAATCAGATTTCGTTTAAATACATGCTGTAACGGTTGTGAGCGTCGGTTATCTCTGAGCGTCGACATAGAGGGTCGATGTTGATCAAGAATGCCTTTAAGGCGACGATGACCCCTTTATCAGCACCTCGGTGGGTTTGAACGAGGTTTGCAGAAAGACTTGGCGGGAATGTATACAGTACATGTTTGCGGGTAGCGGTGGTCACGAGAATGTACAGTCGCAAGAACACTAGGCCCTGGAGAGCCACGTGGCATTACCGAGAGGGATCATCATAGTGCGCATATGGCTGTGGTGCAATGCACTGCATCTGCAGCGGCAATAGGAGTAGCAATTGGCACTACAGTAACACAGCGAACAATTAAAAATCGTTCATTTCAAGGACCTGTGTACAAGCAAAATTGTCAGCACATTTAAGACTTCAATGTACGACCACAGCAGCTGCCTCTATTGCAGTACACTTAGAGACGTTACATACACTAACGGAAAAAAATCGCAACACGCAAGAAGAAGTTGTGCAGTATAAACGAAAGTTGGTAAGCGTGTTTCTACATCTGAAAGACGATGTCTCCTCACATTTCGCGCAGGTCGCATAAGAGTGGCGGTAGTAGCTTCACTATGAAAATACAAATCAGATTTCGTTTAAATACACGCTGTAACGGTTGTGAGCGTCGGTTATCTCTGAGCGTCGTCATAGTGGGTCGATGTTAGTCAAGAATGCCTTTAAGGTGACGATGACCCCTTTATCAGCACCTCGGTGAGTTTGAACGAGGTTTGCAGAAAGACTTGGCGGGAATGTGTACAGTACATGTTTGCGGGTAGCGGTGGTCACGAGAATGTACAGTCGCTAGAACACTAGGCCCTGGAAAGCCACGTGGCATTACCGAGAGGGATCATCATAGTGCGCATATGGCTGTGGCGCAATGCACTGCATCTGCAGCGGCAATAGGAGTAGCAATTGGCACTACAGTAATACAGCGAACAGTTAAAAATCGTTCACTTCAAGGACAGCTCCATACCAGACGCCCCGTAGCGTGCATTATAAAGACTCCAAACCACCATCATTCGTGACTCGGTGGTATCCAGCGAGAGCCCCATGGAGGGCAGGACGGAGTTATTTTGTGTTTTCTGATGAACGCTGGTTCTGCCTCGGTGCCAGTGCTAGCCGCGTGTTGGATAGGAGGAGGCCAGTCGAGGGCCTGTATGCTTGCTAGACGCAGTGAACCTACAGATCCCGAGGGCGATTTCGTATGACAGCAGGAGCACTCTTGTGGTTATTCCGCGCATTCTGACTGCACATTTTACGTCAGTCTGCTGTTTCGACATGTTGTGCTCCCTTTCATGAAGAACATTCGAGGGTGTGTTTTCCAACAGGACAACGTCCGCCCACATACCGCTATTCTAGGGAAACGTGCTCTACAGAGTGTCGGCATGTTGACTTGGCCTGCACGATCACCAAATCTGTCCCCAGTCGGGCACATATGGGACATCATCGGACAACAACTCCAGCGCCATCCACAAACAGTATTAACCGTCCCTGTATTGACCGACCACGTGCATCTAACATGAAACTCCATCTCACAAGCTGACATCCGACACTTGTACAACACAAGGCATACATGTTTCCATGCTTGGCTTCAAAATTCTGGCGGTTACACAGGTTATTAATTTACCAGCATTTCACATTTGCTATGGCTTATGTCACGCTTGCGTCAACCTGTGGTCGTGCAATTTTAATTACTTACATAAGTTACCTAGACAAATATATTTCCAAAATTTCATTGCTCTGCATTAACTATGTTTTGGTGTTGCCCAGTGTAGTTCCATTATACGGAGAAAACAAATTGAACGTGACACACGAGAATCTTTCAAAACTCATGAGTTATTCATTGTTTTAAAAAATAAAAGATTTGGGAAAGAGGCTGGTGCTAAGGATTGCTCTTCAGTTGCGAACATTCCCCAAAATCCGTAACTGTTTACAATGCAAAATCAGGCACTTTAACACTTGTGATTGGAGACAGACAGATTATGTCATTGAAGGAAGTGGGGAAAAATTAAGCGCGTTGTTCCAACAACCACTCCATAATAAGACTTTTATGAAATGCTTGACTCGTAGCTGCCTATATGTCCTTTGTTATTACTACCAGTTTCACTCATTGACCACCGTCACAATACCTGTGCGCAGTAAAGAACGTGCGAAATAGTCAGAAGTATATAGAATACAATTTATTATACGTGAGGTGATATAGCGTATAGAAATGCATGTAGTATTTACTTATGAGTCTATCTAATGTCAATACAGCAGTATTGTTAATACAGTCGCATGAGAACTGCTGAACATCAAAAGAAGAAGCAGTTTTCTGTACACAAGAAGTTGTAGCGGTATAACTGAACATCATCTAATTGTAATCAAATCAAAAACTAATCAACAATGTGAATGCTTTGAAAAGCACACCAAAGCAAAAAAGGGCAGTGATGAAAGTCACTAAATATCGACTCTAGACAATTATATGCTTAAAGGTTCAGTTATTATATTTATTGTGTACGGTGTACAGATGGAGATAGTATCGCATACACAAGCTATAAAAGAGCAGCGTCAATCGTACTGTGGTGATTCACGTGGAGAGGTTTCCGACATGATGATGGCCGCACGACGGAAATTAACAGACATTAACATGGTAGTTGGAGCTACACGCACGTGTCATTAGGGAATTCAATACTCCGAGACCCACTGGGTCTAGAGTGTACCGATAATAACAAATTTCAGACATTATCTGTCAGCAAAGACAACGCAGTGGGCGATGGACTTTACTTAACGACCGAGAGCAGCGGCTGTAGCATGGAGTTGTCCGTGTCAACAGACAAGTGTCACTGCGTGAAATACCAGCATAGGTCAGTGTGGGAAGTACGACGAACGTATCCTTGTAGCGTACTGGCAGCACATAACCCACGTGAGGGCCTTTGCAAACAGTACGACGTCGCCTGCAGCGCATCTCCTGCGCTTGTGACCGTATCGTTTGGACCGCAGACCACTGGAAAACAGTACAAAGCCACGGACCGAATTTGTCATGAATGCACTGCGCAAGTTTGGGGTGGCTCCATAATGCTGTGGGCCATGGTCACATGGATCATTGGCTCGAAATGGTTATGTTCGGCTACTTGGAGACCATTTGCAGCCATTGATGATTTTTCCAAACAATGATTGAATTTTTGTAAATGACAATGCGCCATGTCACAATCGCTTGCGATTGGTTTGAAGAACATTCTGGACAATTAGAGCGAATGATTTGGCTACTCAGATAGCTCGTTATGAATACCATAGAATATTTATGGGACATAATGGAGAGTTCAGTTTGTGCACAAAATCGTGAACTGGCAACACTTTAGCAATTATGCTCGGCTATACAGGCAGCATGGCTCATTTTTCTGCAGGGGACTTGTTGAGTCCATTCCACGTCAAGTTTCTGCTCTACGCCGGGCAAAAAGACGTCCGACTCTATATTAGGAGGTGTATCCCGTGAGTTGTGTCAGTTCTGCGTTGAGCATTATCTTTACCCTTTTATTTCCTCCTGGTGCCATTACTTTTGTTTCCTGTATTGATTTCCGTTCCGTACAATTTTCGTTTAACTTCAGCGGTAACGAGTGTATCCCGTAATTGATAGACGATGCACGCATTTGGAAAACGCCGTGGTGCACCATGGTGCAGAGTCAACGTGCGTTTTTCGGGAGCGACATCAACTGTTCAACAATCTTTGGTTATCTTTTTCATCCGAAGGAGTTTCTGCAGCGTCGTAAAACTTTAATTGCTTTTCACAAGCTGCGACATCGTCGCGAAAAAACAGTGACCCGTATATGTAATCCGCTTCCTTTAATTTACGTCTATGGTCACAAACTTTTTGTTAACAGATTACCGGTTTCGGTCTTTAATGACCCATCATCAGATCTGTTTCATAAAAACAAATACATGTAAATAACATCACATGCACGAGTCGTGTTGTCAGTAGTACTACTGACAACGTGACTCGTGCATGTGATGTTATTTACATGTATTTGTTTTTATGAAACAGATCTGATGATGGGTCATTAAAGACCGAAACCGGTAATCTGTTAACAAAAAGTTTGTGACCATAGACGTAAATTAAAGGAAACTTACTAATTTCTTTTGTCTTCTCGGTCCCTTCGACCGTTCCGGTGGTTAGTGGCGTTATTTGTTACGCTTTATCGATAATGTTCCACTTCTATTCTTCGAAGCCAATTTTCTTTCGCCCGGAATCAACTACCGCAGTTAATTTGGATGCGGCATTTTTCGGTTGTATCTGCACATTCGGAGATTCCATAGATTGTGATTACTATCATATTTTTAAGGTTTAACTCAAGCCTAATTACTTTCTCTTATTAGATATTTTTAATTAAATCGGTATTCTGCGTCTTAACGGTACGACGTGGCCTCTTCTCACCACTTCGATTATTTTTTTATGTAACATTTCAATTCATCGTAGCACTTTCAACATTACCGGTCTGCTTCGATTCTCAGTGCATATCCATCTTCACCAATCTTCTTCCGATAAGTGTTAGGTGCTTTAAACAGTTAACGAGAATTCAGTACAGCACTGTCGAGTGTCCTTGTCATTACATTCTCATTTATTGCTAGTAATCACAATGATTGGCTTCTGGTTAGTAACTTCGGCTTACTTGGTAACATAAGACGGCAGCTCATATAGCTCTTAAATAGTTCAGCATAGTTCAACAGTATGTTGTTCAGAATGTAAGTATATTGTTTCTTTTGGCTACAGTAATCATCGTAACTAAACATTTCGACTAGTGCACTGGGGGGAGGAGACACCCTACCACAGAAGGTTGCGTACTGAATGACGGTCGACGACTGACGTGCTTTTGTGCGCGTCGCCTATTTTAAGATGTTACGGGATGATGAAATTTAAGGCATCGACGTTTCACATACTAACACAAAAGACATCAAAAGCAAAAAATACAGAAGCACAGTAGGCAGAAACCTTGTTTAATTTAACTATAATATAAGTATCCTTAAACTGACTCAAATAATGAATGATAGTATTTTATGAGACATAAATACTGGTGGCGCACTTTGCCAAGAATTTTCTGAAAACTTAAATTTTCTAATTTGGATGTTTGATAAATTAATACACATTTTTGGAAAGGAAGAAATCAGGTTTTCGATTTTTTAAAAAATTACATTTTAAGATTATAACGTCTCCGAATGCGATGATTTTGAATAAGTGTAACCGCTACGGTCGCAGCTTCGACTCCTGCCTGGGGCATGGATGTGTGTGATGTCCTTAGGTTAGTTAGGTTTAAGTAGTTCTAAGTTCTAGGGGACTGATGACCTCAGCTGTTATGTCCCATAGTGCTCAGAGCCATTTGAAGCATTTGAAATGTTCTGCCTATCAGCAAGCACGTTTGTGTGTGTGTGTGTGTGTGTGTGTGTGTGTGTGTGTGTGTGTGTGTGTAGTATGTTTCTGACTCCCGCATTTGGGTCACGAAATAAAATTAAAGCGGACCCGTAGCAAATGGGCCATTTATGAATACAACCCGTGGGGCTTCTTGTGAACGAACCCCGCAACTACATGTAGCTAGTGTTTACGCTTGCGAAATATTTGTAAATACTAGCTTAGCGCCAGTTAATTCGCTCGTGTAGACTGTATGGCGTGAAATTTTTTTTATTTATTTTATTTTTTATCTAATCGAATTTTTTTGTTCTAGAATTGCAACACCTAAGCGTTTCACGCCATATAATTACAAGGCTATGTAACCATGGTCTTTTCCGAATGTACTTCCGACCAAAAAGCGATTCTGGTAGCTGGAGTCCAAAGTTTTCGTTAACCATGCCTTTTGCGTTGTTGTGGAGTTAACTTCCATCCCCTAACAAATGTTTCTTCATGTGTAACCGAGAAGTAAAATACCAATTTTCATAAATTTAGCTTTAAAATTTTTTTAATGCAACGAAATATTTTCTTAAAAATTTTCGTCTCCTATCCACTCCCTTCGCAGCCGCTCGTGGTCTCGCGGTAGCGTTCTCGCTTCCCGAACACGGGGACTCGGGTTCGATTCCCGGCGGGGTCAGGGATTTTCACCTGCCCTGAGATGACTGAGTGTTGTTGTGTCGTCATCATCATCATCATCATCATCATCATCATCATCATCATCATCATTCATCCCCATTACGGTCGTAGGAACGCAACGGCAAACGACCTCCATGAGGACCTTGCGTAGTACGGCGGTGCGTGTCTCCCGCATTTTTCCCCTCTGTCAAGAAGCATGGGACTTCATTTCAACATTTCAGTGCACTCCCTTAGGGGTTTATTTCCACAAACACTGAAACACATTTTTTTAAATTTCTAGCTGAAAAGTCAAATACCATTGTTCACAGAAGTAGCTTTAAAAATACTTTCGTAGTTCTTTAAAAATGGTATAAGGGGCGTTCAAAAAGAAACGAGCTGGAAGCATAATTACGGAAACCAGTACCCGTATGTGAGAAGTATTGACTCTGGCTGTTGAGACGCTTGTCCCAGTGTGACACAAGGCGGTGAACGGCTGTCTCATAAAATTCCCGGGGCTGCGACGTGAACAAGTTCCCGGATTCCTCTTGCTGTCGCATACTTACCCCCATGTACAAATTGTTCTGCGCCAAGCAGAAGACACGCAACGCCAAGAAGGAACTGTGTGACATAAACGAAAGAACTGCAACGCCACAAGATCACTGTTGTTAGGCCTGTTTCTACATCTGAAAGACGACGTGTATTGAAATTTTGCTTCAGTCGCGTGAGGGTGACGTTAGTAGCGCCGCTATCAGGATGCAAGAAAGATTTGCTTTAAGCATACGCTGTAACAGTCGTGAGCGTTAGTTAGACGTGGTTAGTTGATGTTAGTCAAGTAAGCCCGAAAGGCGGCAAAGACGTTGTTATCAACACCTCACTGAGTTTGAACGAGGTTGTGTAACAATACTACGAGAAGCTGGATGTTCTTTCTGCGACATTGCACAATCAGTCGACACGAATGCGGTGGTCACGAGAATGTAAGGCCACGTGGCACTACACTTGGAAAGACCGGTGTATGGCTCTGGCGCATCGTACTGCATCTGCAGCAACAGTCTGAGCAGCAGTTGGTATCACAGTGACATAACGAACAGTTACAAATATGTTACTTCAAGCTTCGAGCGAGACGTCCTGTAGTCCGAATTCCACTGACACCAAACCACCACCATTTGCGACTTCAGTGGTGTCAAACGAGAGCTCATTGGAGGGCAAGGTTGAGGTTTGTTTTGCTTTCTGATGGGAGCTGGTTCTGTCTCGGTGCCAGTGATGGCCTTTGTCGGTTAGGAGGAGGCCATTTGAAGGCCTGCAAGCAGCAAGTCTGCGTGGTAGACACACTGGACTTACAGCTGGAGTTATGGTCTGCGGGTGCGATTTACTATGGCAGCAGGAGAACTTTCATGGTTGTCCCGCGCACCCTGACTGCAGATTTGTACGTCACTTTGGTAATTCTACTTGTTGTGCTGCCATTCATGTACAGCATTCCAGGGAGTGTTTTCCACCAGGATAACGCTCGCCTACGTACCGCTATTGTAACACAACGTGCTCTACACAGTGTCGACATGTTGCCCTGAGCCTGTGTGATAACCAGATCTGTCTTCAGTCGAGGACATGTGGGACATCACCGAGCGACAACTCCAGCGTCAACCACAAACAGCATTATCCGTTCCTGTATTGACCGACCGTGTCCAACAGGCGTGGAACTCCGACCGACAAACTGACATACGGAACCTGTACAACACAATTCATGCACATTTGCATGTTTGCATTCAACGTTCTTGATGTACCAGCGTATCACATTTACGATGGCTTATTTCGCTCTAGAAGCCGACCTCGGGGAGGATCAGTTTGGATTCCGTAGAAATATTGGAACACGTGAGGCGATACTGACCTTACGACTTACCTTAGAAGAAAGATTAAGGAAAGGCAAGCCTACGTTTCTAGTATTTGTAGACTTAGAGAAAGCTTTTGACAATGTTGACTGCAATAATCTCTTTCAAATTCTAAAGGTGGCAGGGATAAAATACAGGGAGCGAAAGGCTATTTACAATTTGTACAGAAACCAGACGGCAGTTACAAGAGTCGAAGGGCATGAAAGGGAAGCAGTGGTTGGGAAGGGAGTGAGACAGGGTTGTAGCCTATCCCCGATGTTCAATCTGTATATTGAGCAAGCAGTAAAGGAAACAAAAGAAAAATTCGGAGTAGGTATTAAAATCCATGGAGAAGAAATAAAAACTTTAAGTTTCGCCGATGACATTGTAATTCTGTCAGAGACAGCAAAGGACTTGGAAGAGCAGTTAAACGGAATGGACAGTGTCTTGAAAGGAGGATATAAGATGAACATCAACAAAAACAAAACGAGGATAATGGAATGTAGTCGAATTAAGTCGGGTGATTCTGAGGGAATTAGATTAGGAAATGAGACACTTAAATTAGTAAAGGAGTTTTGCTATTGGGGAGCAAAATAACTGATTATGGTAGAAGTAGAGAGGATATAAAATGTAGACTGGCAATGGCAAGGAATTCGTTTCTGAAGAAGAGAAATTTGTTAACATCGAGTATAGATTTAAGTGTCAGGAAGTCGTTTCTGAAAGTACTTGTGTGGAGTGTACCAATGTATGAAAGTGAAACATGGACAATAAATAGTTTGGACAAGAAGAGAATAGAAGCTTTCGAAATGTGGTACTACAGAAGAACGCTGAAGATTAGATTGGTAGAACACATAACTAATGAGGAGGTATTGAATAGAATTGGGGAGAAGAGGAGTTTGTCGCACAACTTGACAAGAAAAAGCGACCGGTTGCCGGTTGGTTGGACATGCTCCGAGGCATCAAGGGGTCACAAATTTAGCATTGGAGGATAGCATGGAGGGTAAAAATCGTAGAGGGAGACCAAGAGATGAATACACTAAGGAGATTCAGAGGGATGTAGTTTGCAGTAGGTACTGGGAGATAAAGAAGCTTGCACAGGATAGAGTAGCATGGAGAGCTGCGTCAAACCAGTCTCAGGACTGAAGACCACAACAACAACAACATCTCGCTCTGACATTAACCTGTGATCTTGCAATGTTAATCGCTTAAATATGTTACCTAGACTAATGTATTCCCGAAATGTCATTACTGTACATTTATTATATCTTGGTGTCGTGTTTTTCTGCTTCCAGTACATGCTCAGTTATCGTGTAATCCGTAGACTATAGGACTATGCATGCTAGCAGTCAGCGACGGTAACCACCAACTGGTAGAACACGTAATTTTTCTGCTGTGTGTAGCTGTTTTGCGAAAGTTACGGTCCCCTGGGTGAAGTATCGCGGGTCAGGTATATTCTGGGCTGGACGGCATCCTGTGATGCAGGATGCTGCGGTTGCCCACTGCGGCAGCACACGCTGCGCGGATGCTCTCATATGTTCCGAAAACACTGAGCTGACGGCGCTACAGTATACAGCATGTGCTTCTGTGGCGCGGCTTCTCGGCGCTCCCGCAAGGTGAGTCGACTAACAGGCTCGCAATTACCTTCTTCTGCTACATCATTTTATTTCGAAATTCCGTGCCAGTAACTGGCAGCGCTAATAGACATGCAGCCGAGTATTGCGAGGCTGATTGCGTCATTCCCAGTTACTAATTGGTCACAAATTCGCGAGATACGGCACTGACATTAAGTCCTGTGACTTAAGTCCACCGGATGACAAGTAGAAATAGTTCAGTCAACTGTTTATAGGAACTGAGCTGTAGGTGTGTCACATCGAAGAAAGAAAGATAGAGATCGAGAGAGAAAGCAAGAAAATATCGTTTTAAGGCCTAGTGCTCCAGCTTACGAGACCGGAAAGTGAGTCAAGCCGAGATCAGGCTGGATTAAGCCGTTGGTCTGGTATACCGACCAGCCCGAGAGCGGATTTTAGGCGTTTCCCACGCTGGTTTAGGCAAATGACTACTCGGCCACAGTCTCCGCCTTAGAAAACACCATACTATGTAGCATAAAGATTACACAATAGGCTGACTTCCTCGCTTAGAATAGCGGTAACCGTGACGTCTGGAACGGTATTCGCCCACGAGGATCACCACTACCACCACCACCACCACCACCACGACCATCTTTCTGCTCCAACATGCCGGGTACGGTTGTAGATAAGTCTCTTTCAACTTTACTCGTCCTTAAGCCGTTGTTGCTCGTTTATCTGATGCCAATCGGTACTTCGAATTTTGAGGAGCGGCCTCTCCCAGCCTCGACGATGTCTCGTTCTATGTGTTCTCCCTCGGAAATGTCAGTCAAAGCAAGCCCGAGGGGTCCTACGGAAAGCCACCCTCTTCATACGCACTGCAAAGCTCTCCAGCAGACTTATTTCTAATCCGAGCCGTTGTCAAAGGTTCTCATTCCTTATTTTGTCCGATTTTGTTTTCTGATTGCAATACCTGTGAAACTTCATTTTCGTTGTTTGGAGACGGTCCTTGTTCGGTCTGACAACTGTTGCTGTTCCTAGTCCTTGTTTTGTACAGATCGATCTTAGATGTCTGTGGAAATGCTGCATACCAAACTGTCTGACGCACTGCATGGTCGAATCTTGAATCTTTCTGTATTCTGCATCCATCTCTTCATGTACACCAAACTAGATGCCGCATACGTACGACGCTCGGCTTGTATTCGGAAGGACGAAGCTTCTAGTTCCCATCTGGCTATTCAGATTTAGATCTTTCATGGCCTGACTAATGGTGAATGGCTCCTTTGAGAAGAGCACACCAGTTTCCTCTCCCATCCTCCCTCAGTCTTAGATTGCGCATTTCGTCTTATTACCTCGTCGACAATGGGACGTTATATTCCAATCTTCCTTTCTTCATATATTTTCTTGTCTGAGGAAACGACATTACACAAGTACTGGAAGTTGGCCAGCGTCCTTATCTCCAATGCTTACATAGCCTGTTGGGGAGTTCTAAACCAGTTGTTTTGGTTTTCTTCGTTTCCGTTACTACTTCACGCCCAGTATCTAGTTTCGTTTGCACTTCCACTTCCGTCGCGTCCCAAACTACTACATCAGCGACATAAAGTGAGGCATTAAGTGCTAGGTTCGCTCCTTCGAATGATTTAAGGACATCATCTATTACACTGATAAAGATGAGTTGAGACTCGATTCAGTGCTTCGAAACAACTTCAAGGTTCAAACAACCAATTTTCAGCTGATGAAACAGAGGATCCGTAACACAGTAGCGAACCCCGCGACCCCTTTACGGTGGACAGCAAGAAGAAAAAGAAGTAGAGAAGAAGAAGAAGAAGAAAATGACGATGGTAACAAAATACATTAATGCCTTTTCTGACCCACGTTTCACCTATTTCTGATAAGGAAACGGTTGTCCAGCAGTAGAATTGAAATAGTTTATTTTTAGCGTTCACCTAGGTTAATGCGAATATGATTTTCCATATTCCGCCAAGAGCACTAATTCTTGAAAAACGAAAACACAAAGTAGACAGGTAAGTGATGAATACCGTACAGCAGACTCCCGATTTTCCGGGGCAATGCGGACGCGAGACTGTACGGACAACCGAAAATCGCCAATAATGCAAAATACACATATTGCCTAACGGAAAATGCAGTATTACCTGTTGTATTTACAAAACACGAAACAAATCACGTATGTAAGCCCACTGCATTACTGACACGTTAGTTATTAGAAACTGACTACTCATTTACAAAATTAGACTTGCGTTACGTATCATTTAGTTTCAGTTCACTTTCGGGAATTGATTGTAAGACTTTTTCTGTTTATGTTTTTTTCGTTGACTTTATTCCTGATGATATAAGGGGGGCTATGCTCAGAGCCTGAACGCTGAAAGGCATAATCAGTCTTAAATGATGATGATGATGATGATGATGATGATCTTTCTCATTCTTCGGCGAGTCACAACACAGATGTGGCCAGCCGAATTCTGTCCTTTATTTTCTATTAGGAGATAAATGCATTTCAGTGTGCATAATGGGTTCATCCATAACCTCATCTTCACTCTCTTAGTCTCTTCCTCTATCGAGGAATAGACTAGAGTTTAAACCCGAGTAGATTCTTGCAAAGAAGAATACAGCAACCAGCCATTGTTTATAATGCTATTTTTTCACAAATAGCGACGTTACAGGTTTCCGTCCGACTGGTTTATCGCCAAGCTGTTCACGTTTGTGTTACATTTATCGTTGTTTACATTAGTTGTCGGCGTGTTTTTCCTCTTGACCCGAGTGTTCCGTGGAGAGATGGTGCCCTACAGCAGGAAACGCTATAAGAAACCACATATTTAATGTAACTATTTTTAAAAGCAAATAAAAATAATATAAACAAATCTCTGAGGTAAAGCTGTTTCGGGTTACTTACGACGAAAACAGTTCTACCTTAAGAGATTTGTTTACATTGTTTTCATTCGTAGAGTTGCAGTTAAACAGGCCGTTTCTCACATTTTCGTGCTGTAGGGCACCACCACCCCGAGGAACCGTGGCCTTAACGGGGACAAAACGGCCGACGTTGTAAAGAACAGTAAATGTAAATTTAAACGTGGAGAGCTGTCTGAAGATAAAACTGGTAATGGCGCTAACTGTATAAAGAACAGAGTTACTAACAGTGGCTGGTTCCTCTTTTCTCCTTTGCAAGAACCATCTTTATTTTGCACGCAACCCGGGACTCTAAGCCGGCCGCGGTGGCCGAGCGGTTCTAGGCGCTTCAGTACGGAACCGCGCGACTGCTACGGTCACAGGTTCGAATCCTGCCTCGGACATGGATGTGTGTGATGTCCTTAGGTTTAAGTAGTTCTAAGTCTAGGGGACTGATGACCTCTGATGTTAAGTCCCATAGTGCTCAGAGCCATTTGAACCATTTTACCGGGACTCTAAATGTCAGTTTTCGACAAAATAGCAGAATCTATTTTATTTATACACACAGAAAGGTCTCGTTTATAAGCGTGCAGATTGGGGTCTGCATCGTGTGAGTGCCGTAAAACGTAAGTCACGTGCATAAACAAAAAATCAGCTAGTACATAAATCATTAGAGTGACAAGTAGAACTGCCGCCATGGTGCGTTAGTGTTGTTCGTTTTATTGTGTCGTTACCAGATCTGGTAGGGTATGTACGTGGCGCGAATAGCGTCAGATGTTAAGTGATCGCTTTGAAGGACACGGAGATGAGGCACACGTGTCTGAGACATCGTTATCAGCACCTAACAGTTTGAAAGGGGCCTCACTGTCTGTCTCCATTTGGCCAACTATCCGAATCGGGCGCAATATCCAGATTTGTGGGTCATTCGTATCTGACACTGGTCCGATGTTAGACTGCATGGGAACGTGAGTGCAAGCATACCCTTTAACGTTCCAGTTGTCCACGTTTGGCCACCTCAAGGGAAGATCGCCGTATCTGAACTTAGCCTATCGTTACCTGTGTGCATCTGCGTCTGCCATCCGAGAACAAGTAATGGAGTCCCTGGAGACACCTTACGTGTTCCAAAAACATTGGCCGTAGGCAGACAGTAGCCGCCTTAGGGAATTACCGTCCCATGGTTAGGAAGCCGTCAACACCAGAAAAATGGCTCTAAGCACTATGGGCTTAACATCTGAGGTTATCAGTTCCCTAGACTTAGAACTACTTAAACCTGACTTACCTAAGGACATCAGACACACCCATGCCTGAGGAAGGACTCGAACCTGCGACTGTAGCAGCCGCGTGGTTCCGGACTGAAGCACAAACACCAGAATCAAACAGCTGAGTTTGGTGTAGTGCCGTGACCTGAAAACATGGACTACTGATGAATGGCATCGCTTTGTGTTCAGCGACGACTTGCAGTTGAGTGATGAATCGTCGGCGATCGTGGTACCGAGTTGGCGAGAGGCCCCATTGTGGCGTCATGGTGTGGGGAGTCTTCGAGTGGGACTTCAGGTCAGGGCTGTTTGTGACTGACGGAACTCTTTGAGGGGACAACGCTACGTCACGGACATCCTGCGCCCTCATGCGACACTATCGTAGTTCAATTTTTCAACAGGACAATGCTCATGCACACATGGCGTGTTTCTCTATGAGCTGTCTGCTTGATGTAGTGTTACTAATGTTAACAGGAAGCTCGCCAAATCTGTCCCCGAAGGAACATCTGTGGGGTCAGCTCAAACGTCCACTCCGTCGCAGTGCCAGTATCCATGATGCAAGGAACCAGTTAAATAGTTCTGAACCAGCTTGTCTTAGGAGAGGATACAGTGGATTTATAACACACTTCTCACCTGAATCATTGCATGCATCCCGGCCAGAGGAGGCGCAAAGCCATACTGATTAGTGGCCTCATTCTGCCAAGTTCTTATTAAATTTGAATCGATTTTGTAATCGCCGAAATGACATCACATACGCTGTGATCGCTGTAAGTTTCATTTAGTTTCCTCCTCCCCTTTTGGACGCTTCACTGGTTTTTGTCAGGCAGAGAGAGAGAGAGAGAGAGAGAGAGAAGGGCTATTTGGTCCAGTCACAGACACTGCCCTTCACGGTATCCCATCATTGTGCTAATCGCTCTGAACTTCGTCCAGAAAGCGCTGCCCCGGTGGTAGGGAAGGAGGCGTGCCCAGTCAGCTGTGCAGCTGCAGGTGCTCGCTCAGGCTGGTGCTTCCTGTTTGGCGACAGGTGCGCCGCTCGTCTGCTCGGCGTGCGCGGTTGCCGGGCAACCTTGTGCAAGCAGCGCCAGCGCCAAGGCCGCGACTGCCCCACCGCGCCCTTTCCCCGCCGTTGCTGCAGCTCGGCTCCGTTACACACACAGCCTGGCCGCCGTCCAGCCGCTGTGTCACGCCAGCGTAACGTAACGGTGCAGCTGCTGCACTTCGCCACGCACGGCGGCAGCGTCACGCTCAAGCCTTACGTCGTTCAGACTAGAGATGGGTAGTTCGCGAACGAACGGGTGCAAAGGAACGGTTCATCAAGATGAACGAAAGGACCGAGGAACGAATTCCAAGGAACGATCAGTTCATCACTTCGGTCGCGGCGGTCTACTTATAGTTCCATGGAACGAGGAACGATCGGTTCATAGCTCACTTCGGTCGCGGCGGTCTACTTATAGTTCCCGGGAACGAGGAACGATCGGTTCATAGTTCACTTGGGTCGCGGCGGTCACTTCGGCAGTTCTCGTTCCAGCCTCGGTCGCGTGCTCGTCTCAGTCTCGGTCTCCCTCGGTCGCGCTCGTCGTTCTTCGCATGACCACCTGTCTCAGTTCCACTGCCGACTGCTCATAGTTGTTCAGTACCCAGTTGTCCGTTCCGTGCACTGCGCTCGCCCATTTTACATGTGTTCCAAACTGTTCTTGCACTTGGTTCTGGCTATTCAGCGTCCACGACCGGTAATCAGAAAGTATTTTATAGTTACGTAAATTTCATAAAAATTACGTTGTATCTAATAGGTAGGGGTTGGGTTGGGTTGGGTTGTTTGGGGAAGGAGACCAGACAGCGAGGTCATCGGGCTCATCGGATTAGGGAAGGATGGGGAAGGAAGCCGTCCGTGCCCTTTCAAAGGAACCATCCCGGCATTTGCCTGGAGCGATTTAGGGAAATCACGGTAAACCTAAATCACGATGGCCGGACGCGGGATTGAACCGTCGTCCTCCCGAATGCGAGTCCAGTGTCTAACCACTGCGACACCTCACTCGGTCTAATAGGTACGTCTTTTCGGGTAACAAAAGGGCATATCAGCTCACTTCGTTATATCGATGAACAGCAGAAGACATTCTCATAACAAGGCAAGTTTTTTTTGTTATTCATATATTTTTTGGTTTCATCTACTTGATTTAGCAACTAACTTTCAATAAGTTGCTTAATTTTTAGTGTAAGAAAATTCATATAAAACGATTTTCGTTTATCTTTCATATACAAAACATTACATTTAGGAAGGCTCTAATTATTTTCAAGTTTGGTTGTTTCTAATTTGCATTACATGCTAGTTAGGTTTCTATGAAAAAAAAGAAGAAAAAGTGGGTTGTGGGTCATTTTGGCTCAGTAGGAAAAGCGGTGCCTCTCCATTTGAAAAGACATAGATTGCCATAAAATCGTATTTACTTATTATCTAAAAAACATTTGTTCAGAAGGAGCTTCCAAACCAAAAACTTAATTACTACGAACTTAATTATTATTGTTGCTACATTAACTTTAATAATGCAACATAAAAACCTAATTTTTACTAAGCGTGTGACGCAAGTATGATGAGAAAACCACATTTTATTTTATGTTTCCATAAAGTCTCTACTTCGCCTACGAACTCAGAGACAATGTGAAGTATACATAGGGTGTAAACGATTATTATTTACAACGTAGCATAACTATGTAGTGGAAGTCGGAACGAAGAATTTTATACAAGACACTTTTGGTCTATTAAGTTGGGAAACAGCCACCAACAGGTTTACAAAACTACATGAGCTACAGACCATGCGCGTCGCGTGAGATTTTCATGTTCTCTTCTCCAGCTCTCTACACATCGTCATCGATTGTTTCGCAATTGTTACTTGCATTAGCTTGTTATTTCTTCACTGCCTAATTATTACATGTTTGTCTGTTTGTTGTATCTGCTCGTAATGGGCAACACATCGTCCGTAATTGGCGAGCAGTCTGTACTCGGGGCCGGTTTTACGTGCGTCATCCTATATTATTTCCCTGTGATCAGCCACACAACGCTACAGTTGGCTAAACGAGAGGTTCTGCAGAATCACGGAAATTACTTCTAAAAGTGTGTAAGAATTCTGTAATGAATAAAAACTCTATACTCCAGGGGGGAGGCAAGTGCCCCCTCTTGGTGTCCTCCATCCTTCAGTCACCTACACTACTAGTTTTCAGTTTTTCATAAGAACCACATACCAAGCACAAATGAACGGTTCCCAAAAAAGAACGATCAGCAGTGAACTAGTTCCCAAGGATGAACGAGTTTGCCCATCTCTAGTTCAGACACTATACAACGCACTGTGGTTTCGTAGGCTGGTACTCAACGGATCACGTCCTCCATCGTGGTGCTGCTACTTGCATGTCAGGTTACCAGGAGGAGGATCCACTTTCGTTTACCAGACGTAGGATCCACGTCCAGTCCACAGTTCTGCAAGAAACAAGAAAGATTCAAAATACACCACTGTGTGCCGCCTGTTTTGTGCTAGACCAAAAGGATCTGTTTGCATTACTCGGTGAGCTGAACTGATGCAAATTTCTGAGGTTTCTAACTGGGTGAGTTCGTCGAAATAGCACAATGTTTCGATGATCTCCAGTACCATCATCTTCTGGTAAACTATGCATATTTTGTTCCATATTCCTTATGTGCAGGACATAGAGCCAAGACAGGTGACCAGAGACTTAAGGGGACCTCGACGTGAAGTGACTGAAATTTTCGAAAACATTTTTTTGTCACCATCTGAAACATAATTTCATCCCGTTTCAAAAAAATTATTATTAAAATCCATGGAGAAGAAATAAAAAATTCGAGGTTCGACGATGACATTGTAATTCTGTCAGAGACAGCAAAGGACTTGGAAGAGCAGTTGAACGGAATGGACAGTGTCTCGAAGGGAGGATATAAGATGAACATCAACAAAAACAAAACGAGGGTAATGGAATGTAGTCGAATTAAGTCGGGTGATGCTGAGGAAATTAGATTAGGAAATGAGACACTTAAAGTAGTAAAGGAGTTTTGCTATTTGGGGAGCAAAATAACTGATGATGGTCGAAGTAGAGAGGAGATAAAATGTAGACTGGCAATGGCAAAGAAAGCGTTCCTGAAGAAGAGAAATTTGTTAACATCGAGTAGAGATTTAAGTGTCAGGAAGTCATTTCTGAAAGCATTTGTATGGAGTGTAGCCATATATGGAAGTGAAACATGGACGATAACTAGTTTGGACAAGAAGAGGATAGATGCTGAAGATTAGATGGGTAGATCACATAACTAATGAGGAGGTGTTGAATAGGATTGGGGAGAAGAGAAATTTGTGTGCACAACTTGACTAGAAGAAGGGATCGGTTGGTAGGACACGTTCTGAGGCATCAACGGATCACCAATTCAGCTTTGGAGGGCAGCGTGGAGGGTAAAAATCGTAGAGGGAGACAAGAGATGAATACACTAAGCAGATTCAGAAGGATGTAGGTTGCAGCAAGTACTGGCAGATGAAGAATCTTGCACAGGATAGAGTAGCATGGAGAGCTGCATCAAACCAGTCTCAGGACTGAAGACCACAACAACAATAACAACATCAATACTTGTCAGTTGTTGATTTGGTCTTAAACGCTCTTTGAACAAAAGTCTGCAAACCAGCCACTCATGCGACAGGCAAGGAATATCACCATAAACATTTCTTGCCTGCCACAGTCATGGAAACAATAAAGCCAATATACCGGAACCTTGCTGATACAAAATTACTTATCAAATGTCTACATGGCCGTACACTAAACAACAGCTGCGTGTGTCGGCGAGTACCAAAAACAGTGTTTGTTGGATGGACAGTACTCAAAATGGGTATGATGGATGCTGACATCTGTTTCAGTGATAATCAGCAGGACAAAAGTAATGGGCAAATTAGGCATCTAGTCAGGACATAATATGATAGCTTCTCTGACTGCCACAGATCGTTAAGCGACTAGTTGAAACTGAAAGGGCTGTGGAAGCCACCACTAAAGAGTCCAGAGTAAGGAAAAGGCTCCTGAAGAAGTTTACAGAGGATAAAGAAGCAGCTGGCCAGCAAGATTATGCTGCTAGAATGTTCTGAAAGAGGCATACGGTGAGTCAAAAACGTTGTGAACATTCTTTTCTTATTTTCTCGAAACTATATTTTCAGAACATTAGGTGCATATAACTTCACAATAGTTTTATCCATGAAACTTCCTGGCAGACTAAAACTGTGTGCCGGACCGAGACTCGAACTCGGGACCTTTGCCTTTCGCGGGCAAGTGCTCTACCAACTGAGCTACCCAAGCACGACTCACGCCCCGTCCTCACAGTTTTAATTCCGCCAGTACCTCGTCTCCTACCTTCCAAACTTCACAGAAGCTCTCCTTCGAACCTTGCAGAACTAGCACTCCTGGAAGAAAGGATAGTGCGGAGACATGGCTTAGCCACAGCCTATGGATGTTCCTAGAATTCTAGTTTTATCCATGTTCACCAAATTTCTCTCAAGTGAAGACTGCGTTAGTATCTTTGTATTATGCCTAATATATCGCAGAAATGATCTATGTTTTTCATTCTGTATATAATTTTAGCGTTTTTTTTTGTAGACAAAATAGTAATGTGGTATTATAAGAGTGTTTCTATTTCCTCAGATACACTCCAAACTACAAAACGAGAGGCATAAATTGTTCCTATGAATGTTGACAGCAGGCTGCCACAGTTTGAATGCTATTAGACTGATGATGGACCAGAAAATGGTAGCAGAATGGGAACGTGTATTATAAAAACATCTATTAGGCAAAATACTGTAATTCTAAACTATAACAGATATTTGAATAAATTTCCTTTTACAGCTTGAGTTAATGTCATTCATTGTTGGTAAGAAACCACAACTTCCTCCGAATTGTAGATAAAGATTAATGTGCACTGAGAGCGAGGTATAAAAATGCAGCTCGTTCACGTCCAGGTCCTCTTAACGCCACCACCCCTTCTGCCCCCTCTGCTGTGAACGTAAAGGGAAAATTGCCAACAGCGCGCGGCGTATCCGAACGGTGGCCCATCCAAGTACTGGCCAGGCCCGACTGTGTTGAGCACCGGTTCCCGTCATATATCCGAAGTTGAGCACCGTCAGGTGAGGACAATATTTGGATGGGTGACTGTCCGGGTACGCCGCATGCTGTTGCCAGCTTTCCCTTTATCTCCATGACATACTGTACAGGAGCAGTGTTGGCGCCAAGTCCCAAATCGCCCATCTTTGCGGCACTATCGTGGATTAAATTCCAAACCTCTCCATAGTGTCTAGTAGAGTGAGGACATGTGACCCTAGTGATGGTGATCCAATCATCGGATGGGGATGTTAAGCTTGGTGTTAATCCCGCGAGGAGTGGGCTACGTGCCGGCAAGGGGTTCACACTGACCCTTCTCTCATCATCATCATCATCATCATCATCATCCAAGACATACAGTACATGACACTTCACTACACCTATATCCATCAGTCACCTACACTTAGCAGCTACACTTAGGCAACACGCAACACACAACACTTACACTTCACGAAGGAAAGGTGCCTGTGGGTGTGAAGGATAGGAAACACCCTTCCAATTCAGGCAGCTGAGCCTGCCTTCGGGATCTCCCACACATTACTGTATTTGCGTTGTTAACGCTTCCTGTAAAAGCTATGAGGGGCCATAATAATTAACTAAATAATAGGTCCCGGCCGGGATGGCGGAGCGGTTCTAGGCGCTACAGTCTGGAAACGCGCGACCTCTACGGTCGCAGGTTCGAGCCCTGCCTCGGGCATGGGTGTGTGTGTGTGTGTGTGTGTGTGTGTGTGTGTGTGTGTGTGTGTGTGTGTGATGTCCTTAGGTTAGTTAGGTTTAAGTAGTTCTAAGTTCTAGAGGACTGATGACCTCAGAAGTTAAGTCCCATAGTGCTCAGAGCCATTAAACAATAGGTATTTTTTTACGTTTGTTATTTAGTGGTGTGGGTGTCACACCTTAAATTAACTGTGCAAAATTCGTTATTAACCATGCCAACCCTGCGCAGTTGCGGGAGAAAGGCCCTAGGACAAGAATAATAAGAAGAAGGCAGCAAGGTAAACTGCATCTAGGGTGCGCTAGTAATGCAGAGCTAACAGGACTTTCACTAGACAGACTAGCGTGGAGAACTGTATCAGTCTCCGGTCTTAAGGAACCAGCAACTACAGAGAGGAACTTCGCTTCTAATCTGTCCTTTTTTTTCATGCGCTATTAGTGGATTAAGTTTTCCACAGAGATACTGCTATTTATATACACATACCTATCGATTTAAGGGCTGTGAATTATCACTCTCTAAGGGCACAGGACATTGTATTCTTTGGGAATACAGGTAATAAATCCGTCTGCCATATAACAAAGAAAAGTAAGTAGAAGGAGATACCGTAAAGTCAGAAAGTATAAAAAGCCGGACATTACACGAAACAGACAAGAGAACAGTAACTGCTACTGTATAGGATTTACAGGCCACTTTAGTCGCACAGTGGTCTTTTTTGTCTGACTGTGTGATTTTCGGGAATTGCAAGTTCGTAATTTTCACGAGCCGTTACGACGCAGGGATGAATGGTGTCAGTGTGTCCCCCGCAGAGAAAGGGGTGAGAGGGTCCACCATCCGTGGGGGAAGCGCCCAGCGCCGCTGGCGGCAGATCGATCGGCTGTGGTGCAATAATTGTCAGGTCGCAATCTCGCGACGCGCCCCTAGCGTAGGGTGAGGGTAAGGGCGAGATTTGTGCGACGCCTTGCTTGTCACTCCCTCGCCCCCCCCCCCCCCTCACTCCAATCCCGTTCTCTCCCCGCCCAACACTGACGTGATAGTCCAGGGTGTGTGCGTGTGTCATCGCGACTAGCCAGTGACTGGATGCGTTCACGTCTGCGCACGTGGTTGAAACGGAGCACGTAGCTGTGGGGAGACTGACTGTATGTGCCCTAACCCTCCTCACTTAGTCTCATGAGCCCTACGATACATACAAGATAGTGACAGCATAGTGGTTTCAGAGTCTGTTTCAAACGGGTTCTCCAAATTTACCCAAAAGAGGGTACTACGTTATCTTTCTTACAAGGATTCTCATTTAAGTTCCCGGGGCATTTGTTCAAATGGTTCAAATGGCTCTGAGCACTATGGGATATAACTGCTGAGGTCATCAGTCCCCTAGAACTTAGAACTACTTTAAAAAGAAAAACCTAAGGACATCACACACCTCGATGCCCGAGGCAGGATTCGAACCTGCGACCGTAGCGGTCGCGCGGTTCCAGACTGTAGTGCCTAGAACCGCTCTGCCACCCCGGCCGGCCCGGGCATTTGTGTTACACTTTCGTATGAGCTGTTCTGACCTGCAACAATCCCAACAGTGCGTCTCTGGTAAGTGCTGGGATATTGTAACTGCTCAAACATTGACGATACCAGGAAAGTTTTTCTTGCTGCTGTTCAATAAAATGTGTGGCAATTTGCACCCTAGTGATATCAAATTATGCACTTGCTTGACAGGACAGCACTAAGACAGAAATGTGCCAACACAATAAGAAATAATAATAATAATTCGCCTTCCCTAATGCTGAGCATTCCATTTCATAGCGCTTGTTAGTGTTACACATTAGACATGATGTGTACCGCGCGGGGTAGCCGTACGGTCTTCGGCGCCTTGTTACGGTCCGCGCGACTCCCCCCATTGGAAGTTCGAGTCCTCCCTCGGGCATGTGTGTGTGTGTGTGTGTGTGTGTGTGTGTGTGTGTTGACCTTAGCGTAAGTTAGATTTAGTAGTGTGTAAGCTTGGGGAACGATGACCTCAGCCGTTTGGTGCCATAAGACCTTAGCACAAATTTCCAATTTTATCACGTGATGTGTCGTACTCGAAGTGTTCAGGACTAACCTTGTAGCCACAAGCTATCGGCTTCTTTCTCTTTGTTATAGGAATTACCTTACATCCATATTTAAAGAGAGCGGCCATTCTGGACAGCAAGTGAAAATCTTCTTCAAGTGTTCTGCGATTCCCTTAGATCGTCCAACGACGATACTTGCCCATACACCACAGGGAGTATAAGACAATTAGCTGTGACACTAGATGACAGAAATCAATGTGCCGTTGTTAATGATAGAAGAAAGGCTGTGGCACAAACCTAATGAAATAACGAATAGAGTTTTGTTGAAGTGGACATTGCACGAGGACTTTCGTCGACAAGCTGCCTCAGACAAGCTGTGGCAACGGCTTCTCATGTATCGTCAGGGAACTGCGGTTCCAGGAACCTTCAGTGGCATCGGCTGATGCACTCGCGGCACGCAGAACCGAACCTAAGAGGAGTCCTCACCAGCCACATGTTGTTGCGGTCTTAAGTCCGAGACAGGTTTAATGCACTTCTGCACGCTATTCTATCCTGCGCGAGTCCCTGTCTACCTACCGCAACTTACGTACCGTTGAACCTGTTTACTGTGGTTAAGCTTTGGTCTCGTACAATTTTTACTTCCATACTCCAATTAGTTACCAAAATGACAATCCCTTGGTATCTGAGGATGTATCTTATCAAAGTACCACTTCTTTTGGTCAGATTTTCCATAAAGGTCTTTCTCCCCAGCTCGATTCAGTACTTCTTTTTTATCGACAAATACTTTTAGGAAAGACTTACTGTTGTGTTACTTTATATTTCGTGAAATCAATTTGTCTTTTTCAGAAACTGTCTGTCGCTGTTGCCAATGTAGATTTTGTATCAGCTCTCCGTCAGTCACTCACATACCATGGCTCTTCTACTTTTAGTGTCTCATTTCCGGATATCATGTTCCCAGCATCATCTGATTTAATTCAGCTAAACTCTGAAGTGTCTTACTTTTGTTGGTGCTCGTCTCGTAAGCTCTTTTCGACTCATTCTGTTCAGTTGCTCTTCCTAGTCACTATCCGTCAGTGACAGAATTACTATGTCATCAGCAAACCTCAAAATTTTTATTTCTTCTGCCTGAATTTTATATAGACCCTACATGTCGATAATAGCGTACGTGTATACTTTTGCTGAGTGATTTATTATATTTCGCATATTTCCCTTAATTATTGGACACAGCTGCTTCCCTGCAAGGGTGATTCACAGTGAACCCGAAATGAACATGAAAAAATTCTGAGGTTGTTCAGGGATATTTTCTGAGTTATTGGAGAGTGATAATGTAATTGCGATTTACTCTCTGGTCGGCAAAGATGTAGCGCGAACATCGACAATAGGCCTTGGATCAAGCACGCCTATCAGGAGAGAGGCCGAAGACACACCGACAAGCAACTGGCCGCCAACGCCCTCTCGACAGCAAGTATTTAAATCGCCGCTCACTGGCTCACTCAGGCTATGACAGTGTATAAAGACCAGCAGCTAGATTAAAGTTGATAATAGCAAGATTACCGATATTGTCTGCAAGAGGACTATTGTTACTGAGCTTGTACCACGACACATGGACTCTGTTCAAGATAAGCAACTACCTATTCTTGTAACTAAAGAACCGTATTAATCGACGTGTGCATTTGTGTTGTAGAAAGAGGATACCGGCCACCCATAACAATATCCTCTCCCTTCGTCCCTTGGTATAAGACTCCACTGATTGCTGTCTGTACGGGAACAGCTCGTAATAGTGTCGTTGTGCCGCGCTCCTGTAGCATTCAGTGAACCCATATACGAGGTGCTTATCCTTTAACTATTCATCAACAAACCTATCCATACTCTAGTGTATCATTGGTAACGTGCATCTGGTGGGAGGAAAAAAAAAAAGTCGAGACAGACCCGAGCAGCACTGAAAACTAGAGAAAGAGCGGCCATTATTGTTGTCCACAGCAAGTAGCGTGAGAGAATGAAACAATATTGTTTCCAACAAGACATTTGCAAAAATCTTTTTAGTGCAATACATATAGAATGATAATTTGTAAGAAATCTGTAACGAGCCACTGGAGACACCACAGCTTCTTCACACCAAAATAGACAGAAAATATTATTAAGTTTAGGTCCACCCCATATAAAGTGAAGCCCGTGTTAACGTAGACAACAGCCAGCGATTTCGTACTGACGATGATTTCGACGTGAGAGCGACATTTCCCTATACGAACGAAAGGTATAAAAACAGAACAGGCTGGCGCAGTGTGCTTAGCAGAGCGTAGGCCTGGCCGGCGGCGGCCCCCACAAATCGATCTACAAAGCCACACCCTTTGTCAGAGATCCCTCGGCCCTTCTCCCCTGCTGAGAGCAATATTGTGGCAGCCACGTGTACAGTATGGTGTCTGTTCGCGCTGCGGTGTCCTCTGCCCCACAGGTATGCCGAGTAATAAACGAGACATACCGACGAGAGAAGGGAAAACATAACAAAAAAACTATTACTTTTTATGGCGTGATTCTCACAACACTGGCATTTCATCCTGTCGCGGATTTATTGAATAAGCGCGTATGTGCAAATTTTTACGCGACTGCGAATTTATTTCTTCACAGCACGCCGAGCGGAGACCTTTTGTATACATACGTAAAATACTACTGTGCTTGTCATACGCTACGTAAGTTGAGCATAAAAGCCATCATTTCGCCTTCATTAACTTTTTCGTACTAATATACAGGGTGGTTCATTGATCGTGACCGGGCCAAATATCTCACGAAATAAGCGTCAAACGAAAAAACTACAAAGAACGAAACTTGTCTAGCCTAAAGGGGGAAACCAGATGGCGCTATGGTTGGCCCGCTAGATCGCGCTGCCATAGGTCAAACGAATATCAACTGCGTTTTTTTTTTTTTAGATAGGAACCCCCTTTTTTTATTACATATTCGTGTAGTACGTAAAGAAATATGAATGTTTTAGTTGGACCATGTTTTTCGCTTTGTGATAGATGGCTGTTCTGTGCTGTGGATGTTCCCTATACGTACGGTCTAAATTTCATCGAGCAGTGTTACTCGGCGGTGACACGTTATGCGAAAGTTACTTTCGTCCTAAACGTTTTGCACACCAGTAGCGCTCTGTGCAGAGGAGTGCTATTAGTGGAAGCAGGTTGGTTGGTGGCTTCGGGGGAGGGTACCAGACAACAAGTACATCGGTCCCATCGGATTAGGGAAGGACGGGGAAGGAAGTCGGTCTTGCCCTTTCAAAGGAATAATCCCGGCATTTGCATGAAGCGATTTAGGGAAATCACGGAAAACCTAAATCAGGATGCCCGTCATCCTCCAGAATGAGAGTCCAGTGTGCCACATCGCTTGATAGTGGAAACAGGGATATTGCCTGCGTGTACTTACTGTCTGTGACTGGCCAAAAGACCTGTATGTTACTAAATAATGTAGTGATTCTTTAAGCTCGGGAAAACAGGGAGTCAGCTGACAGTCCACACAGTTGGAGGGGAAAGGTAATTTTATGCGCTGTAGGTCAGAGGTAGTGATTTAACATTTCAGAAGTTGCTAGTGACCAACAAAGCTACTTTCACGATACGATAAGCCTACAAGAATTAGAAAGTACGTTCCCATACACGGGCGTGGAGTTCTGCTTAGCTGTTTTCCATTTCTCTAGATGAGTGTTGCGATTTAGTGACGGAGTTCGTGTTCCGTATGAAGAGACTACATTTCAGAACAGAGCCGGTCATTCAAGAAAAAAGACTTGATGAGTTAAAATACAAGCCAATATGTAAATTAAATTTGTTTCTGTGAGAAATTGTAGTGTGGTGTATTTTTGTAACTTTTGACTTCTTGACTTTGAACTGTTGCGTCGTACTGACGATTACCCTCGGAGTTTACTATTCAGAGCTGCAGGTGGCGCACTGACTGTCAGAGGTGCACGTTCCGCAGTTCACTGGTCGGTTATCCGTCTGAAAGTAGTTGTATTACTACAGGATATTGACTAGTGGTATAGGAGTAGTGACAATTTTAACACAACGTCGCGGTTCGAAATCACGCTCGCTACCTTCATTTATATCGATTTTATAAGCGCAGTCGCGCAGAGAATTAATCTCGTTCACCCAGTAAACGTATCCTAACAAGTCTCCAGAATAGAACATTAAGTAATAATTTGTCTTGGGCAAGGCACCTCCGTAGAGCCCCCCTCTCACCGAAGCGAACACAAACGAAGGCGCAACATCGAACGAGGATTCTCTGTGGTGCAGTGTGATCCACTGGGTGTCTGCTTTAGACCAAACCGTCAAAGGAAGTTCGCGTCCTCTCCGCTTCGGTGACGGCTTCCACGATTGACACAGTGCACTCGCTTTGCTACAGTGTGGTGTTTTTCGCGCGCAGACTGGTGTCGTTGGTGTTTTTTATTGTGTTTTTTTTTGTGGTGGTGGAGTAGAAGGATGAAAACATAGTTCTGTTGATAGAAGAGCACAGATCCCTTAGGTGTTCGTGAGGGCCTAAAAATCCACAACATAAAATGCTCGAACAACAGGAAAATGATGCTTGGCAAGAAATTGCCGAAGTACTGGTAGTGCCGACAGAGAAACGTAAGGTAAAAATGAACTCGCTACTGTCTTCTTTTAGGCGTGAAGAGGCTAAACAACGTACAATATAAGGAATGGGCGCAGTCGAAAAATATAGTCCCAAAAGGTTTGCCTTCAAACCGCTGTCATTCGTCCGTGATAAAGCAGATACTGCATAAGTGATAGATAATGTGCTGTACAGACTTTCTGATACAATCTACGTACTGTTTTTTGGTTACTTCTTTTTGTTTCACTAATTGCTGTAAGAGAAACAAATGACATCACAATAAACAGTTAAAGTAGATTCGCGTGAAAAAAATTACGTGAAAAACATATCCTTCTCGTGGCTGACATTCGAGGTATCTTTGTTATTATCATAATTTAGCTACTACTTTACGAAATTTAAATGCAAGAACGGAGTAATTGTTTTCCATCCCATAAAGATGTGGCTGGTCTTTCACATAATTTTACATTACATTTTTAATAACTGTATCTCCCTTGCATTCACATTTATAAAAATCCGCTATTTTTTCGAAAACCGGTACGCCACTACATACTTCAAGAATTATTTAATAAACAGATGCGGTTTATTTGTGAAATAGATATTTGAGGTTAGCATGACAATCACCTGTTGTTAAGAATCGCAGCGTTAGAGCTGGTGTCTCTCTTGCTGATGTGGACCGTCGATAATTTGTGTCTTGCTTTGAAATCTACGGTTCATCTGCAGCTAGAAGAAGGCGAAAATCTTTCATCGATATGCAGGTGAAACTTTGGAATAAAGTAAGTGATGGTTGCAGCTGCAAATTACTAACCGGAGCGAAATCACTTCTTTCACGCCTACACAAAAAGTTAGACACCCACATTTTCCTGTGTCTACGCCGTTTTGCTTTCATGACCAACAGCGTGCTCGTTACAGAAAATAAACCAAGTTGTATGTATCTTTTCTTTATCACCGTGTGCTGAATATAGGTTAAGCAACTCCACCGTGACAACGTTTTAGCGCCAAAAGATAAAACACACCGTAAGCTTTCTCTTCAGTCCGGCCTGGTGTTAAGTGCTTATTCGCAGGTACAAGTCAGTGACGGCGCGCGCAAGCGAACACCCTGCGCATCGCTTGCGAATGCGCATTCGCTCGTAATCGCTTCGGTGTAAAGGGGACTTAACAGTGTGTGGATTCTGGGCGCGGCCGCGAATGGGACTTCGGGCGACGGCACCTGAAATCTAATGACGAGGAGGAGGACCGTTTCAGGAGATACAGGGACAGCCCACTTAGAAAAGCTTAGTTATCGGAAGTATTCCCCTGCCGCGTGCCGGAAATATGCGCAACAAGAGCGAAGGAAATTCCAGGTGTTGACGAGTCGTCTTTAAATTGCACATCACGAATAGGCACCGGAGGTATAAATTGATGCAAAAAAGTGCTTCTGAAAGGTTTTCCGTCTCGGTGATGATGTAATTTGCCTAAGAGCCCGTAGTATCACGACAGCGTCCAGTTCTTCGTCATTGCCCTAGACATTTCTTGTAGAAAAGTGGAACTTCAGTTGTTCGCCAAGCTTTCTAATCTCCAGCCATTTCTCGTTTCATGGTACCTTGCAACTTCTGGTTCTTTCGGGAGTAAAGACTCCATTAACAAAAATCACGCTTCGAGAGTGGTGAGAAGAAAATTCGGAACTCGTAGCGAAGCAGCAGACTAGTGGCGGACAGAATCGAGAATAAGGAATCGAGAGGCGCGCGCAGTGGCCACGCGGTTTGATGCGCGATGCACGGATTGCACGCGCGCGCACACACACACACATACACACACACACACACACACACACACGAATCGAGAACTGTGCTCTCGAAAATAAAAAGGAGTCGGGTAAACATAAAAGAACAGGGGACCTCTAAGAGTTCATTGCTGACATATGAGAACCGAGTACTTTCAGGAATAAAGGGTAGCTGCTATAGCCAGGGAGCGCTTTAGGTACGCAGCTGGTGGTACTCGTAAAATTTTCGCTTGTCGGATATGTGTCTGGTGTTTTGTATTCCCATTGTGCTCTTCGAGCTCCTGTTAATAATAATTTTTTCCGTATGTGCAGGAAAGCGGCATCTATTTCGGTAATTAGTTTTTCGGATTAGATTTATTTTTGCGTGAAAATAATAAAAATCTCTTTGGATTAGCGTATTTTCTTTCCTATGCATGCAATTTTTCTAAACTATTGGGTAAAAAGATGTTGTTTACGTTATTAAAGTCTCAGGTCGCCACTTGGTAGTGAATTGGTTATTCTTAGCGAAATCCTTTGTGCTAATGCAAAAATAATGAATGCATTATCCATTATTGTTTTTTAAATTACATTCTTCGATGCAACATTTTTGCACTGCAAGTGAGTGACAGCCGTTTCCCGAATTGCAAAGTAATTCGCCATTTCCTGCTGCCACTGTTACGTCAAGTGCTGTCCTCTGTGCTGCTGAAAACAGATACCGCCCTGTGGAGAGTAACAAACCTGTAAGCAAGCCTCTTAGAACTATGGACAGACCGGCATACTGTCAGTGTCGACAATAGCGGACACGATGCGCACACACAGACGCGGCCAGAAAGTGAGAAGTCGTCGTGTAACATGAGTGCGCCCAGGTTCATATACAAGTTTCGACTGTCTGTCTGACATCCATTATCCATTGATTCATTCACTCATTGTTTTTCGTCGAGCCTATCACAAGGACGAACATTCAGGGATGCGGAACGAATCAAGGTATACATTAACAGAAGACAAAAAAGTCACAGAAATGTAAAATAAATACTTCTTCTTCTGTTTCGTCTTCTCCTGCCTGCGCAGGTTCGACATTTCTGGCAGGTTTCCTTCACTTTTCGTCGTACTGCGTTTCGTCTCCGTCATTTGCTTTTCTGTCTTGTCTCCTCAAATGCAGTACGCCAGTTTCTTTTTAGCCCTTCCTCTTTGCCTGGGGCCTTCCTTTGGCATCTCCATCGTTCTTCTCGTGTCCATACCACTGGAGTCTTTTCTCCTGCACTTTCTTGCACACTTCCGCAACTTTTAGGTTCCTCGTATTGTCTCATTTGGAATCCGGTCCTTTCTGATGACTTCACACATCCATCTCAACATTTTAATCTCATTTACGTCAAGTTTATTGCAGTGAGTTCTCAGTTGTTGACCATAACCTCTCGTCCATACAACAATACTAGCCGTACGACTGACTGCCTTTTATGCCACCCCCTTGACTCTGAGATTTGTGTTATCGTTAGAGAGGATTTCAAACGTCCTCTCCCATTTCTTCCAGCCACCTTAGACTCTGATTTTTATACTCCGTTAACGATAAACTATCGGTACACTATCTGATCAAAAGAATCCGGATACTTATCAGTGAGCATGAACGTGAGATGTGTCAGCACTTCGCCTTTTTGATGGCTTGAACTCTTCTGGAGGAGTGAGGTGTCTGAATGTCTGTGGAGGAATGGCAATCTATTCTTCCTCAAGAGCCGAAACCAGAGTAGATAGTGATGTCGGACGCTGGAGTTTGGAGGGAAATCTATGTTCAAAGGTCTTCCATTGGGCTCAGATCGGAACTCTGGGCAGGCCAGTATTTCTCAGGAATTTGACTGTGCATAAACAGTTGTCTCACAGATACTGTTCTATGATAGCAGAACTGGAGCCAGGGACAGAGACTCTTGTGACATTATCCTGACTGCCTTGTCCGAGAATTACTTCGAGCAGATAGTTAGAGAACCAACTCGTGAAGCTAACGTTTTAGATCTCATAGCAACAAATAGACCGGAACTTTTCGACTCCGTGAATGTAGAAGAGGGTATCAGTGATCGTAAGTCAGTGGTTGCATCAATGACTACAAGTGTAATAAGAAATGCCAAGAAAGGAAGGAAAATATATTTGCTTAACAAGAGTGATAGGGCACAAATCGCAGAATATCTGAGTGACCACCATCAAACGTTCATTTCTGAGGAAGAGGATGTGGAACAAAAATGGAAAAAATTCAGAAACATCGTCCAGTACGCCTTAGATAAGTTCGTACCGACTAAGGTCCAAAGCGAGGGGAAAGATCCACCGTGGTATAACAATCATGTACGAAAGGTACTACGGAAACAAAGAAAGCTTCATCATAGGTTTAAGAGTAGTCGAATCATAGCTGATAAGGAAAAGCTGAACGAAGCGAAAAAGAGCGTAAAGAGAGCAATGAGAGAAGCATTCAACGAATTCGAACATAAAACATTGGCAAACAATCTAAACAAGAACCCTAAAAAGTTTTGGTCATATGTAAAATCGGTAAGCGGATCTAAATCCCCTATTCAGTCACTCGTTGACCACGATGACACCGAAACAGAGGACGACCGAAGAAAGGCAGAAATACTGAATTCAGTGTTCCGAAACTGTTTCACTGCGGAAAATCGTAACACGGTCCCTGACTTCAGCCGTCGCACGGACGCCAAAATGGAAAATATTGTAATAAACGATATCGGCATTGAAAAACAACTGCTATCACTTAGTAGCGGAAAAGCATCCGGACCAGACGAGATACCCTTAAGATTCTACAGTGATTATGCTAAAGAACTTGCCCCCTTTCTATCAGCAATTTATCGTAGATCGCTGGAAGAACGTAAAGTACCTAGCGACTGGAAGAAAGCGCAGGTCGTTCCCATTTTCAAGAACGGTCATAAATCAGATGCGAATAATTATAGGCCTATTTCGCTTACGTCAATCTGTTGTAGAATAATGGAACATGTTTTGTGTTCTCGTATTATGACGTTCTTAGATAATACAAATCTCCTTCATCATAACCAACATGGATTCCGCAAACAGAGATCATGTGAAACTCAGCTCGCCCTATTTGCCCAAGAAATTCACAGTGCCGTAGACACTGGCGAGCAGATTGATGCCGTATTCCTGGACTTCAGGAAGGCATTTGATACGGTTCCGCACTTACGTTTAGTGAAAAAAATACGAGCTTACGGAATATCGGACCAGGTTTGTGATTGGATTCAGGATTTCCTAGAAGAAAGAACACAACATGTCATTCTTAACGGTTCAAAATCTGCAGATGTAGAGGTAATTTCGGGACTACCGCAGGGAAGCGTGATAGGACCTTTATTGTTTACAATATACATAAATGACTTAGTTGACAACATCGGTAGCTCCGTGAGGCTATTTGCAGATGACACGGTTGTCTACAAGAAAGTAGCAACATCAGAAGACTCGTACGTACTCCAGCAGGACCTGCAGAGGATTAATGCATGGTGCGACAGCTGGCAGCTTTCACTAAACGTAGATAAATGTAATATAATGCGCATACGTAGGGGCAGAAATCCATTCCAGTACGATTATGCCATAGGTGGTAAATCATTGGAAGCGGTAACGACCGTAAAATACTTAGGAGTTACTATCCGGAGCGATCTGAAGTGGAATGATTACATAAAACAAATAGTGGGAAAAGCAGGCGCCAGGTTGAGATTCATAGGAAGAATTCTAAGAAAATGTGACTCATCGACGAAAGAAGTAGCTTACAAAACGCTTGTTCGTCCGATTCTTGAGTATTGCTCATCAGTATGGGACCCTTACCAGGTTGGATTAATAGAAGAGATAGACATGATCCAGCGAAAAGCAGCGCGATTCGTCATGGGGACATTTAGTCAGCGCGAGAGCGTTACGGAGATGCTGAACAAGCTCCAGTGGCGGACACTTCAAGAAAGGCGTTACGCAATACGGAGAGGTTTATTATCGAAATTACGAGAGAGCACATTCCGGGAAGAGATGGGCAACATATTACTACCGCCCACATATATCTCGCGTAATGATCACAACGAAAAGATCCGAGAAATTAGAGCAAATACGGAGACTTACAAGCAGTCGTTCTTCCCACGCACAATTCGTGAATGGAACAGGGAAGGGGGGATCAGATAGTGGTACAATAAGTACCCTCCGCCACACACCGTAAGGTGGCTCGCGGAGTATAGATGTAGATGTAGATGTAGATGTAGATGTAGATACGATTATCATCTCCGAACTCACTACTGTACGCAATACGAAAATCTGTAGAATGTTTTCATATTCTTCCACACTTACGGTTTTCTTCAGCGCAATAGCAGCACGACATCACAACCACGAAAGGAGCGAACGCACAACACCACCACATTATCCGTACTTCTGTTGACACTACACATAATGGCAGGTAGTGTTACACTAGTATGCGCCAAAGCGGAACGTTTCCGTCGGGTTGGCAAAGGATGTAAGCATGATTCTCCACTCCAAATCACTCGTTACCACTCATCCACTATCTAGTGATATCGCTCTTTTCACAAATGTCACGTAGTGTTGAAATGGAAATGAGCGTTTGGCGTCATTGGCCGGGAGGCCCCTTACGGGGCAGTTCCGGCCGCCTTGGTGCAGGTCTTAAGACATTCGACGCCTCATTGGGCGACCTGAGCGCCGGATGGGGATGAAGTGATGATGAAGACAACATCCAGTCCCTGAGCAGAGAAAATCCACGACCCAGCCGGGAGTCGAACCCGGGACCCTGAGGACGGCAGACTGGCCATTCAGCTATCGGGGCGGACGTCACGTAGTGTTGACCTCACATAAGTGTGACTTATGAGAAGCTGCTCAACCACTGTACCCCATTCCATACAATTCCCTGCGCACAGTCATTGTGCTAGCTGGATTGCTGGTCAAAACTGACATCCAGCGACAAGTCCACATTCGAAGTCACTGGGCTGGCCTGGCCGACCCATTTCACCCTCTCCTTTTCTACCCATGGGATCGCCTCTGGTGAGATCTAGTGGTCAATTCCGCATTAGGTAGTGATGTCCGAATACTTTTCATAAGTCAGTGTATTGAATAATATTATTCGCGCTTATGGCATCTAAATTTTATCAAGTAAATGAAAATTAAAGCTGTTGCTTTGGAAAAACGTTATACTGCGTAGCTGGTGTTTATCTGTACAGTGTGGCCTCAGGACTGCGTTGTCCCAGTTTAGAAGAAAATAAGTGACTTACCTGATCAAATGAGAATGAAGCAGTTGTAGAATAAGGACGGGTTCAGATGGTTCAAATGGCTCTGAGCACTATGGGACTTAACTTCTAAGGTCGTCAGTGCCCTAGAACTTAGAACTACTTAACCCTAACTAACCTAAGGACATCACACACATCTATGCCCGAGGCAGGATTCGAACCTTCGAGCGTAGCGGGTACGCGGTTCCAGACTGTAGT